>NC_064864.1:17259675-17537175 GCF_024139225.1 Suncus etruscus
GACTGGCTTTTAAAAGCAGGATGTTATTTTACTATAGTAAATATCAAAAAGGAACTCTTGGGCCTTCTGAAGTGGATTAATTTTGCCTTCAAGTGACATCTGAAAACTGGCATTTGCCTCAGTTCCTAAGCCAGAAGTTCAGAATGGTTCAGGATAAGCCCATCATTTCTTATCTCAGAGTCTCAGAGGTTAAATGTTCACAGTGAGATATGAAGAGGCTACCAAATTAGATTTATAATTCTTACAAAAGCAAAATACTTTAACATGGAAGAAACATCTAGATGCATAGAAAAAAGATGATAAAGGTGTTTTCTTATTGTAAACCAGTGAAATGGGACCATAGTTACGGTGCCTTGCTGGTAGCTGACCTAGGGTTTGGTTCCTGGCACTGCATATGGTCCTCTGAGGTCAGAACCAAGAATGACTCTTGGGTACAGAAACCTGGAGTGATCCCTCAGCACCATCAGGTATGACCTAAAACCAAAACAAAAAAGAACTGTTAATTGAAGGTGTCAAGTTATCTCTCAGAACTATATATATTTGATTTACTTCACACATCCAAAGCAGAGCGATAGAACTAGATTTACTTTTTTCATTTAAACCCAGCAGCAGCTTATTTGGAAAATTATTGAAGAAATGATGTTTGAAATCTGTATTTTGAGCATAACTGAAACCTTCAAAGATAACTCAAAAATTGATGCACCAGGGCCAGAGATGTTAGTACAGTGGTGTAAGGCGTTTACCTTGTACATAGCAGACTCATTCAGTCCTTGGCATCCCATATGGTCCCCTAAGCACTGTCACCAAGAGTAACACCTGAGTACCACTGGGTGTGGCCCAAAAGTATAGAGAGAAAAATAATTTATGTATGGATCAATTATGAATACTATTTTCAATACGTAGTTGTCAAATGGGGACATTATGTAACATGATAGATTCTAAAATGAAAGGTTTTTCTGGGAGCTTTAGTTGGTAAATAAATCAAGTCAAAAGCACCCAAAGTGAAATACTGAAGTCTTGACACATAAAATTCATTTGTAATAGTGTTTGTGTAAAGCAGGGTTTTGGCAAACTGATAGATTTGGGAAAATTGTTTGCCCAGGCCTGGTCCCAGGAAATGGTCATGCTTTCTCCATGGGAGCCCCCAAATCCCAATGGAAAAGGAAAACTGCTGGCCCACCTGGACTTGCCGCCACCCCTTCTGATCCCAAGAAACAGGCATGGGATAGGGCCCTATTTGTTACTTAGGATCATCAGTTCTTACCTCAGCCCATTCTGCACGTGCCAGGACCCCATACAAAGCATTATGAGCATATATTTCATCACCTCTTCATTTCTCACTGTGGACATACAAAGGCATCCTAACTCTAGTAACTCAGCCACACAACACACATGAAACATTTCCAGACTGCGAAAGTTAAAATGGGAAGGCAGTACAGAAACGCACATTTAGTGGGTGAAGATGATAGACTTGAGGACACAACCAGTGACCAGATTTGGGAAAGTTGCAGAACAAAATCTTCTCAGATGAATATTTTAAATTCTTTTTTCTTTTTCTTTCTTTTTTTTTTTTTTTTTTTTTGGTTTTTGGGTCACACCCGGCAGTGCTCAGGGGTTACTCCTGGCTGTCTGCTCAGAAATAGCTCCTGGCAGGCACGGGGGACCATATGGGACACCGGGATTCGAACCAACCACCTTAGGTTCTGGATCGACTGCTTCCAAGGCAAGCACCGCTGTGCTATCTCTCCGGGCCCATATTTTGAATTCTTGACTTAATGTTTTTACCTTCTAATTAGAAATTCTGCTAATGTTTGCTTTTTCAGGTTACTTTTAGCTGTTAGTACTTCTGTGATGTATTTTTGTATTTCTTATGATTATGTTTGTGCCTGGTTATTTTTTGTTTTAAGAAAACATTTCAGTTATTTTTATTTTATTGTATAGTACTGACTGGTACAACCACATGCAAGACAAGCGCCTTACTAACGATACTGACTCTAGGCCAAGTGGGGGTTTATGTGTCTTCTTGTTTTTTTTTTTGTATGAGGGCCATACCCAGTGGTACTTGGGGAATGTTCTTCGCTCTGTATTCAGGGTGTTTTCAGGATACTCAGGGTAGCATATATGATGCTGGGGATGGAACCCTGATAGGCCATGTGCAAGGCAAGTGCCTTCCCTTGTCCTATATCTCTGGCCCTATAATACATATTAGAAAGTTACAATATCTTTTGCCCTCTGTTTCTTTAGTCTTTTATCTTTTAGTAAGTCACCTCATGAAGTATAAATGGGGGTTTATAGTGTTTTGTTGTTACTATTTTTGTTTGTGGGCCACACCTGAAAATTCTCAGGGCTTTGGGCTCTTCATGTAAAGATCATTCCTGGTGGTGCTCAGGGGACCCACCCGTAGGTGGTGGTACTGTCTCTGGCATCTGAGAATTTAAAGTCTTATCCTTTTGTGGGTTATTTCAGGCTTGAGAAAGAATAGTGTTTGCTGCGCTCGTTTTAATACTTGAAACAAGTTTTTGATCATTTGACATTGATATCAATGTGTGTGTGTAATCTCCCCCTCTCTTTTCAGATATGGAGTGCGTACCTCCAAGAATTAATGATAAACTAATGAGATTCTTTGACCATTGTGAGAGGTTTTTAAATGAAGTGGAAAAGAATACTACTGCTCTTTATCATGTAGAAGCCTTTAAAAAGGGACCAGAAATGCAGAAAATTTTAAATAAAGTTGCAGCTACTTTGCAAGTGCCAGTCAACAATTTAAATGCAGGTAATTGTGTATTGTTACTCATAGTCCATATAAAGGTTTTAGATTTTGAATTCTGAAAATGGAAAAATAAGTAAAATAATTCTTTTTAAACCTATACTGAATTTACATTAAGAAAATAATGTGTTCTAGGTTAAGAAAAATCTTCATATTTCATGCTTACTATTATTAAATTTATTCATATTTGAGTTTTATATAATATGCAAGATTCTTACTGTATTCTGGATTTGGGAGGAGTGGATATAATTATAATATGCTTAACTCTGAGCATTATTTATCAATTACCTTACGCTTACCTTTAGCTTTTGCAGCTGTTCAGAAGTCCTTGTAAATGTTTTATATCATTTTCTGTAACTTTTTTACTTAGAAGTATGCCTTCTTTGGAACTCTTTTCAGTTGTTATTTTCAAGACAATATGATTCAGTATCTAGGTTTGTTAATACTCATTTAACTCATCTACCGGCGAGATAGTATAGGAATTAAGGTGCTTGTCTTGCATGCTGCTGACCCTGGATCCAATCCCAGTACCACCAGGGGTCACTCCTGAGCAGAGTCAAGAGTGGTCCTTGAACACTGTCCAAGATTTTCCTCCATTGTCATGTTTTTTCTAACCCATCTCTGCATTTCTCCCATCCTCTTCCCCCTTTTTGATAATCTGAGTTTTAGAGTCCAAGGCCAAAGTTCTATCATCATTTGGTGTGTGTGTGTTTTTCTTTTGCTTCTCTACATACTGTGGTTGAATGAAATTTTCCAATATTTGTCCTCTCTCTGCCTAACTTTGCTTAACACTTGATAAGAGATCTTTGGTGAATGCTTTTTTTTATTCACCATCACTTTACTTAAAGAATAGGCCATTTGGGTTGACTTTCATAATTTCAAAACTAGAACTTGGAGGAGTTGGCATGTTAGCACAGCTAGTAGTGCAATTGTCTGACACACAGCTGACCCAGTGTGACCTCCCCACCCCATTTCTCAAAGGCAAAAAAAAGCTAGAATTTTGAGTGTGAGTGATTCCTTTCATCAAAATTTATGGTACAGATAACCACTAATAAAGGATTATTAGACCCTTTAATTTATATAAAGTTTGAAAGTAACCTCTATATTGCTATATATATATATTAAAAAATATATATTTTTAATTATTGCTGCTGTATAGAAGTTCTTTTAATTCCAAACCATTGCAGAAACCATATTTTTAGTACCATTTTTCTTGGGAAAAAGGAAAGAAAGTCATGAGGTAAAAGAAAACAGTGGAGGCAATCTGCATTAGTTTCTCTCACAGCATTGACCAGCACCCTCTTCATCTTCATCCTCTTCCTCTTCATCTCAGCTGTGTTTTTTGTTTTGTTTTGTTTTGCTTTTTGGCCACGCCCAGTGATGCACAGGGGTTACTCCTGGCTATGCGCTCAGAAATCGCTCCTGGCTTGGGGGACCATATGGGACACCTGGGGATCAAACTGTGGTCCATCCTAGGCTAGCGCAGCAAGGCAGACATCTTACTGCTTGCGCCACCACTTCGGCCCCCCGCACTGACTAAAATTTTACCTCCTTACTGTCTCTTCCTGACAGAATGTTTTTTGTTTTTGTTGGTTTGTGAACCACAGCTACTGGTGCTCAGGGCTACTCTTGCTGACTCAGTGTTCAGATGCCACTTTTGATGGTACTCAGAGGGGGGCATGCAGTTCTGGGGATCAAACCCGGGCCTCTTGCATACAGAGCATATATTCTAACCTACTGAGCTAGCTTTCTGACCCCTAAAGTAAGTGTTGAATCTTTGAAACACAGGAAGAACTGATTTTTTATTTTTTAATGTGGAAGAGGGCCATTAATTGGTAATGCTCAGGGGTTACTCCTGGCTCTCCATTCAGGAATTACTACTGGAAGTGCTCGGGTACCATATGGGTTGCTAGAGATGGAAGTTGGGCCAACCATGTGTGAGGTAAGCACCCTACCCACCAGCCCCAGAACTGAGTAGTCTTAATAGTCTCTTTAGCTGAGCGTGTATAATTTCTTTATCTGTGCTGCCTATGGCAGTTTAAAAATATTTTATAGCCCTTGGGAAATTGCAGAAAAACAAGAGAAGCCTCAAAATTTACCTTTTATTTTCTTTTCCCCCAGATTTAATTCAGGTTGCTTTTTTCACCTGTTCATTTGACCTGGCAATCAAAGGTATTAAATCTCCTTGGTGTGATGTTTTTGATATAGATGATGCAAAGGTAAGTTTTGCTTTTACCATTTCTCTATCCCCCCCCCCCCCATGATTATTGTTTTACTTTAAACAAAATAAAAAGCAAATAAGGACCATTGATGGTCTTTGACTAATTCATAAAGATGCAGGGGTCTTCAAACTACGGCCCACGGGCCACATATTGTATTTGTTCCCGTTTTATTTCTTCACTTCAAAATAAGATATATGCAGTGTGCATAGGAATTTATTCATAGTTTTTATTTTCACTATAATTCGGTCCTTCAAAAGTCTGAGGGACAGTGAACTGTCCCCTGTTTAAAAAGTTTGAGGACCACTGATAGAGGAACTCTGCAGATCAGGCCTACCTACTTGGAATAAATTGCATTCACTTCATATTTACCATTTAGCTTTGTTGGGGGTCTCCTTGGCTTTTATCTGTATGTTTGTTCTAATTTTTACTACAGATACTCCTCGTTTAATGACCTACCTGTTTAGCGACTGCTTGCACTTACGACCATCTCTTCACTGTTACTTTATTTTATTTTAAATATCCTTTTTCCATCTTGTACACTCTACAGTACAGTACTGCGGTTTTTGGTGTGTAAATTACACAACCTATGCAAATTAAAACAAGTGGAAGTTTTCAGTTTGATCTTTCTCGTTATTTTACTTATTCAGAATACTGTATTGTCAAGTACTATGCATATACTGTACTACTGTATACAGTACATACAGTTCCTAACTTAAATAACAATTCACTTAATGACCAAATGGAACGTGGCCATTAAGCGAGGAGTATCTGTATAACAAATCAGCATAGGAAAAATAATGTATTTTTGTTTGGGGACAGCACCCAGGGGTGTTTGGGAGCCACTTTGGACTTTGTCCATGGGTTGCTCCAAATATAGTGTTCAGGGGACCAGGTGGTACTGTGGAGTGAACCCAAGCCGTGTGCATGGCCAGCCTTTTGAGCACTTGAGCTTTCTCTGTCTGTCTGTCTGTCTGTCTCTCTCTCTTGCTCTCTTGCAAAATAATATGTGAGCCAAAGTAATTAATTTATCTCTGGTTTCTTCTCTCCTACAATACCTAAAAACTCATCCACTCTTAACTATTTATGTTCTGACATGGATGGTCTTTGGTATCTATCATTCTTTCTTTTTTTCTGTATGTATCTTTGCTATTGTCTTAATAGAATTTTAGAAAAAGAGGGAGGTGAGTACATGCCTTTAGCCCACTCTTGTGAATAATCGATAATAGTTCCTGACCATGCTACTAATTTGCTTCTACGTTGCCTTGACTCATTTCATGTCTGTACATAAATCTTTATGTGTTAGGACCTTTGGGCCACTCCTTAATTGCTTGGAACAGCAATTATATAATATGAATGCTGAGATTTGACTCTACTCTGTGCAGAATTATAATTAACCAATGTAACTTGCTGAGGAAGTGTATTGTTGTAATGAGTTTTGAAATTTTTATTTTAGGTATTAGAATATTTAAATGATCTAAAACAATATTGGAAAAGAGGATATGGTTATACTATTAATAGTCGATCCAGCTGCACCCTGTTTCAGGACATTTTTCAGCACATGGACAAAGCAGTTGAAGAGAATCAAAGGTAAAAACATATTAAAATATTATATACACACATATATAATTCTGCTCACCAACTTAAATCTGGAAAGGGTTGTATAGTAAGTGTTTTAGAAGGATGCCCCGAGAGATAGCACAGCGGCGTTTGCCTTGCAAGCAGCCGATCCAGGACCAAAGGGGGTTGGTTCGAATCCCGGTGTCCCATATGGTCCCCCGTGCCTGCCAGGAGCTATTTCTGAGCAGACAGCCAGGAGTAACCCTTGAGCACCGCCGGGTGTGGCCCAAAAACCAAAAAAAAAAGAACTTCTTATAGAAAAACCAAGCTAAAAATAGGCTATTTTACTTTTAGGTTTTTATCTTGTTAAATTTGGTTGGGAGCCTCCTGGACAGTGCAGAGGGAGTTTTTGGGCCAATCTTGTTGATTTTGGCCAATTGGATGAACAGTTCAGTCCTTGGGCTGAAGGATGCTATAGGCCATAGGGCAACTTGGACCCTGTAGTACAGAGGACTACCCAGGCCATACCTGTTGCTGCTTGGGGCTCTCTAGAATACTTGGCTATGCTTGGGGGACCGTGTAGTGCCACAAATTGAACTAGGGTGAGACATGTGCAAGCCATATATTTTAACTCCTATGCTATCCTATCCCCCAGCCTCTTTTATTTTAAAATTTTAATCTATATGTCTCCCAATCAGTGTTCAGGGACTTGGAGACAAAGCCTGATGACACTTGGCCTGACGGTATGGGCCTGATGGTATTCCAAGGATGAAAGTAGTGTTGGCCACGTGCAAAGCAAACACCCTACCTGCGAACTATTGCTCTGGCCCTAGCGGTTGAAATATTTGTATCAGAACTTACACAAATACGAAAGATCTCAGAAAACTAAATGCACTGAGATATTTCAGTGAACTGAAGCACAGGCTATGTATGTCAAGGGTCCAGGCTCTGCCGTGGCATCCTGAGCCCCTCCATAAACAAACTCTTGGCACAGAGAATTGCTGGGTATGACTGTGTCTCCTACTCCTTACTCTCCAGTAAATTTGGAAAAACAGAAGTTATAATAAACTGATTTTAAAACTTATAATTTTAATTAATTTATTTTAAAACTTATATTAACTGATTTTAACATTTGTAATTAACTGATTTTAAAACTTTGTCTATGCAATTTCAGACCTAGACAAATAGATTAATAGAATAGAATGAAGTTCAGAAATAAACTCGGTTTATATATAATCAGTTTTGACAAAGTTGACAATTACTCAGTAGAATAAACAGTGGGCTTTGTAGCAAATGGTGCTCAAACAATTTATCTTCATTGTTAATCACTTAGATAATCATTTTGCACTACTCATAAAATTTTAGAGATCCATTAATTTTGATTATCAGAGTGTGAAATAATATTAACATTGTACATCTGTGGAAAGTCCCTCGCTTTCACTGGCTCTTAGATTTAATTTGTAGTTGAAACAAAGTTTTGAGATGGCTTCTAGTATTCTAAATCATCTGCTGGGAGATACTGTTCATCTCTTGTTTTGGGTGTGGAGTATTTAGACACAAACCTAGCAGTACTCATGGTTTACTTTTTTGGTTCTCTGTTCATGATTGAACTTTGGCAGTGCTCAAAGAGCCATATGTCATGCCAGAGATTAAACAACTGTGTATAAGCTGTACTATCCCTGACACCATATGTAGTTCCTTGAGTATTGCCAGGAGTGATACTTGAGCACATAGCCATGAGGAAACCCTGAACACCTCTGAGTATTGCCCCCAAATGAAAAAGAGCAAATAAAAAAAGAAAAGAAATTAAAATCAACTATACTTTTTAGAGCAGTTTGTGTTCACAACAAAATTGCAAAGTAAAGGAATTTTCAACTTATTTTATCCTGCATCACACAAATAGTGTGATTTTATCCCACCAATGTGCTTAGCAGTAGGTCAATGTAGTAAGACGTCAACATTTTATTTTTATAGTCTTTCTGATCTATTTTATCAGAACATTCACTATGACTCAAAAACTGTGACTGAGTTTTTGCTTTTAGATTTTAATAACATAGCAACATTTGGTTATTAATTTTTAAATACTCACTAGGTGTGAGAGAATGTCACAAGATGCCAAAGGATTGAGTAGGACTTGACACATGTGAAACATCTATTCTACCACTTGAGCCACATCTGTGGCCTGTTTTCTTAACTCTGGAATTCCCAAACAACTCTGCCTTCTCTTACCCCACCCCATTCTGAGGTGGGGATATCTCAAGGTGGCTGTTGTGAGGGGTGATTACCTCTTCACATTACTGGTACATCAGAGATAGCCCAGTACTTTTAATATTTTTTCAACATAAATTTAAAAACATGATTTTTGGCATACCCGTAGACCTTGCTTGACTCTGCTCATGGACAGGCAGGGGGGACAGTGTATGCAAGAGAAATCTGGAGTTCATGCCAGCTCTTGTCTGCTTAATGGGTGGCTGAATAAATTGCAGCAGTACTCCTACATTTAAAAAACAAACAAACAAAAAACACATGATTTTATGTCACAGAAAAATTGAAGAACGTAAATAATAATTGGTGGGTCAGTCTTTCTGTTAAATATAACATACCTTTAAATTTGGGAACCTGAGGATTTTTATTTTCCTTCCTAAATCATCACATTAATGATGAGATTGAATTTAAAATAAGTAAGTTTGTTGTTTAAGCATGTCTAAGTAATTATTGTTGTTTCAACAGAGTTTGTTGTTAGAAAGGCAGATTCGATATTCTTCTTCCCCATTATCTCTGAATAGATTGGAGAAATTCATTAAGATAATTACTGTTTTCTAACATAAGATTTATATTCTTGACTTTATTGTTTGCCTCACGATGCCTATAAGACAGTCAGAGATACTCTGAGGCATCAAAATTAATTGCTACAAATATTTGTTACTGTCATTAAGACACTGAGTATTGGGCCAGAGAGACAGCACAGAGGTAGGACATTTGCCTTGCATGTGGCAGACCCAGAGGGACCCAGTTCAAATCCCAGCATCCCTTATTGTCTCCTAGCCTGCCAGGGGTGATTTCTGAGTGCAGAGCCAGGAGTAACCTCTGAGCACTGCTTGGTGTGGCCCCAAAACCAGTCAATCAATCAAGTTTAAAAAATGCAAAAAAAAAAAAAAAAAAGAAAGAAACTCAATATTGCTGACATTGGTGGTAGGTTTGTAGAGAGAATATTGAATGCCTGAAATTCTATTATTGAAAGCTTTGTACATCACAGGCCAAAATAAAGAATGAAAATAGAAAGAGAAAAAAGAAATGAAGAAAGGATGTCAACTTTAAGCATCAAGTCAGCATGAAGACAATTAGCTTCTTTATTCTCCTGTTCTTTTTTTTTTTTTTTTTAAAAATAGGCATCTTGATTTGCAGTACTAGCAGTGATAGGATTTGCATACAGCATACCAGCATTACCCCCGCCACCTGACTCCCTAACTCATCTCTGTCCTGTTCCCCACAGCCTGAGTATTTATTTACATAAACACTTTATCTGATTGTGCTCTGCAGAAGCCCATGTTCTCTCTCTTTTTTTTTTTATTCTATAAAATCTTTATTTAAGCACCATGATTACAAGCATGATTGTAGTTGGGTTTCAGTCATAAACAGAACACCCCTTTCACCAGTGCAATGTTCCCACCACCATTACCCCCCGCCCACCCCTGCCTGTATTCAAGACAAGCATTCTACTACTCTCATTAACATTGTCATGCTAGTTGTTGGTGTAGTTATTTCCTTACTTGCACTTACCACTCTTTGGTGAGCTTCATATGGTGAGCCGGTCCTTCTGGCCTTCATCTCTATTGTCTCTGGGCATTATTACCATGTCTTTAACTTTTTTCTTAAAATGCATAGATAGGTGAGACTTTTCTGTGTGTCTCTCTCTGACTACTTCATTCAGCATAATAGAATCCATGTGCATCCATGAATAGGAAAATTTCATGACTGTATTTCTCCTGACGGCTGCATAATACTCCATTGTGTATCTGTACTACAGTTTCTTTAGCCAGTCATCTGTTGAAGGGCATCTTGGTTATTTCCAGGGTCTGGCTACTATAAATAGCACTGCAATGAATATAGGTGTGAGGAAGGGATTTTTGTATTGCATTTTTGTGTTCCTAGGGTATATTTCTAGGAGTGGAATAGCTGGATCATATGGGAGCTCAGTTTCCAGTTTTTTGTGGAATCTCCATATTGTTTTTCATAAAGGGCCGGACTAGACACAGCATTCCCGCCAGCAGTGAATAAGGGTTCCTTTCTCTCCACATCCCCGCCAGCACTGTTTGTTCTTGTTCTTTGTGATGTGTGCCAGTCTCTGTGGCATGAAATGGTACCTCATAGTTGTTTTGATTTGCATCTCCCTGATGATTAGTGATGAGCATTTTTTTATGTGTCTTTTGGCTATTTGTATTTCTTCTTTGAGGAAATGTCTGTTCATTGGCTGAAATCTTTAGGATTTTCAGATTTCACTGTTTTTAGATCTTGTTGTACTGCATTTGAACATAGGGTGGCAGCATTGATATAAATGTAGTGACATCCAGTCCAGTAATTTTTAAAAAAATATCTTGGATAATTATTTAGTTTAATTTAATTTATTGTAAGGTGGGAGCTTTGTCTTTTAAAATTATTAGAAACATTCATAGGTTTACATCCTTAAAATTCGTTCCTGTCTTTTAGGCGACTAATTTCTGAAAAGTAAAAGTTTTGTAGATTTTAGGCTTATGAGGCATTTTTCTTATTAGTACTACTGTTGAAAGATACTGGCTGACTAAGGTAAATACATAACTCACCTGGTTACCTCCTGAATCCAGATTCTAGACTTGAGTTGCCTCTCAGAAAGATACTGTTGCTTGGTAGACTACAAGTGTGTTATGTCTGGAGCCTTATTTAACTGCTCTCCTGTCAGGGCCTAGAACAAATCTCAAAGCACTCACTGTGTATTAAAGGGATGAAAGCAGTCTATTTCTCTTTTAGTCTCTAGGTTAGTCAATTCTCTGATTCTCCCAAATAAAAACTTCTCTCTGCTTACCATATTGCTATGAAATAGGAGGGAAGGGAATTACATACTGAATTACATCTGGTAGCCCTGCTTGGAACTTTATTGAGGTGTAATTGATGTAAGATGAAAGGCTACATTTTAATAGGCATACAGCACACCCATGAAATCATCTCCAGAACCAAGTTAGCAAAATATGCATTACAAAAATTTAGTTGCAAGTCTTTCTAATGTCTGCTTCTCACTACTCCTGCCCTTTGCTCCTATTCCTCAACCCACCACTGATCAGATACCAGCTATTCATTTCTTTTGAATGCTAAGTACTATTCCATTAAATGTATCTTAGCAATTTGTCTTTCTTTTAATGGGTGATTGGTAGTTTTCAGTCTAAGTTTATTTTAAATAAAGTTATGATGAGCATTTGTGATTTTTTTTTTTTTTAGTGATTTAGGCCTTCATTTCTCTTGGGTAATTTAGGGTAGGTTCACTGTATCTTATATTTAATCTTATTTTTAAATTTTTTTAATTTAGTGCTTTATCAAGATATGAGGTGTGAGAGTTCTAATTATTCTCCATTCTGGCCAACACTATCCTGATTTTGAGGAATTTAGAAAGCTTTTGTAATGCCATCTCTTAGGTCTTTATTTTAGCTCTTTTTAATGGGTATATAGTGATATCTCATGATTTTGTCTTTATAAGATATAGGTATATATTATAAGACATACTATTATAGTATGAGATATAATATTATAATAATATGAGATATAATATATATATATCTTATTTCCCTAAAGCATAGTGAATTTGGGCTTATTTGTGCTTATTGCATGTGCTTATTGATCATCCATACATCCTCCCTTTGTTCCCTTTTCTATCTTTCCTTACCTTTCTTCCCAGGGCCTCATATACTCACATGCTCTGCCACTGATATCATAGCTTTGTTCTTGTTTTTCAAAGAAGTTTTTTGACTACACCAAAAAATAATGCCCAAGATCTACTCTTGACTGTGTCGGGCATCGCTCCTGGTGGTACTCAGAGGACTGTGCTTGTTGGGGACTATTCCAGGCTTCCCACATGCAACACATGGGCTCATCCTGTTGACTCCTCCCTTCACCCCCGATATTTTCATTAGTGAGATGTCTCTTAAGTATTTTTCCATTTTTAATTGCCAAAATTTATTTTATTATTGTTGGTTTTCTTTATTATTGTTATATTGAACTTTATGTCTATTCTAGATACAGATACTTTCTCAGATGTCTAATTTACAGTTTTATTCTCCTAGTCATTTGTAAATCTTTGAGGGTGGTCTCAGAAGCAGTGTTCAGAGAACCTGGGGACACATTGAGTTACCGTATTTTCCGGCGTATAAGACGACCCCCCAGATTTTGCAGTTAAAACATAAGATTTAGGCCTATATTCGCTGTATCAGACAGAACATTCCTGTGCTACATGTGCTGCATGTGTTCCTGTGCTCATGTACCACAGTGAGCCAATCACAACAAGCAAAGTTCCAAAGGTTCTGCTGTAATAGACGTCCTCTCTGACTCTGGCCGATCTGAGCAGACTTTTTACAGTGTAGATTTGGGTCTAGAACATTGTCTAATTTGCATGCATAAAAAGCCTGCTTGGATTGGCTGAGTTAGAGAGGCGGTCCGAGCAGCCTGGCAGTGGTTGGTGCAGGATTGAGTTGGAAAATTTGTTTTGTGGCAATATTCAGACAGTTTTCTTTTAGCAGCATATTGAAACATTTTTCGGGATATACTCGGCGTATAAGACGACCCCCGATTTTTGGTTGACTTTTTTTTGTTTTAAAAGTCGTCTTATACGCCGGAAAATACAGTATTTGTGCCTCATCTGACTGGGCAATTCAGGGATAGGGACCCAGAATGGAGCTGCTCAGAAACTGCAAGGCCAGGATGTTAAGAGGGCCACATGGTGTGAGGATTTGAACTCAGGTTCCAACACATGTGACCACTGTGCTATCTCCCCAAGTCTCCCTTGTGTGTTTTGAGGCTTACCTAGCCTGGCTTTCAAGACTGTGAGTGATTCCTAGTTCTTTTAACTTCAGGTGTATTCCCACTGATGTTTTCCAATTTTTCTTCCCCAGAATTGAGTAGTTTTTGCATAACATTTGTTGATCACTACTAGCTAGTTCCTTGGGAGCCCAAGAAAATATGCAAACCACCTCATCCTCTCTTTGATGCTTTCTTCTGGATATCTGCCACTGTGGTGTTTCTTTTTTTTTTTTTTTTTTAATCCTCATTCCCCAGTCATTTACTCAGGGCAATTGTCATACTCTGTGCTTCAACCTGTAAACACTTGGCAGTAAACCACACAGCTTAGGGCTTCAGCCCCTGTACTTCTCCTCCTAACTGCTGTTGAGTATCAAAACAGTTTCATACATTTCATCTGATTTTCCAGTTGTTGGTAAGGCGGGAGGGTTAATATGGTCTCTTACTCTTTCATGGTGGAAGCAAAAGTTATTTTTCTGTGTTTTTGTGAGAAAATGTTTTATGATTGAATCATTTTAATTCTCCATTTTGTGTTAATTGGTCAAAACTGACTTTGAATGTTTCATTGGAGCTGATGTTTCAGGATGTATAAAGACAAAAAAAATTTCCCCCTGTAATTTTCTTCTCAAAGCAATTGGCAGTTCCTATTGATTGTTTTGCTCTTATATAATGTGGGGATTATATGCACTGTCTAAAGCTCTGTTTGTTAATCCTGGATCAAGTTTACGGACACACCCCAAGTAACATTAGTTGAGTGTGAAACATGAATTTAGAGCTTAGAAAGTTTTAAGTTGAACACGGGGGAAAAACATGCAATTATATTAGTTGTTTTCTGATTGAACTTATTGTATAACTTCATTCCCTTTTTTCTTTCAGTGATTTTACCTGATTTGAAAATAGTTATCAACTTTTATTTCATAGTATAATTTAATTTATTACATTTTTATAGTATGTAAATGTTTTAAATATATTTAATGGGGATATGTGTGTTTGGGCTACAACTGGCAGTGATCAGATGCTAGTCCTAGATCTGTGCTCAGGGGTTTCTCTTGGTGGTGCTCCAAGGACCATGTAGAGTACTGGGGATCTAGTCTGGGTCAGCTTAACTCAAGGCAGGTACCTTATCCCCTATACTATCTATCCAACCCTTTAAATATATTTTATAGGGGCCGGGGAGATAGTGTGGAGGTAAGGTGTTTGCCTTACGTGCAGAAGGTTGGTGGTTTGAACCCCAGCATCCCATATGGTTCCCCCAAGCATACCAGGAGCAATTTCTGAGCATAGAGCCAGGAATAACCCTGAGTGCTGCCAGGTGTGACCCAAAAACCAAAAAAAAAAAAAAGTTTTATATAAATATTTAATACACATAGTAAATTTTTGTATATAGATACTATTTTTTTTGCACCCAGAGCAAAGAAAGTTGGTGCTTTATCACTAAACCACATCCATGGTTTTAAGAACATAATTTCAGATTTAAGCAACATTTTATTCTTAATTTGAAATTTAAAAAAACCCTTCCTACCAACATATATAAATGAAAAAGGACACTCATATTTTATTAGATATCATTAAGTAATTCACTTTTGCCCCTTTTATTTATTTTGTTTTATTTGGAGACCACACCCACTGGCAGAGTTAACGCCTGGCTCTGTTCTCAGGTATCATGCCTGCCAGTGGTCAGGAACCAAATGTGCCATGCCCTGGGTCTAACCAGGTCAGTCGCTTTTAAGACAAACACCCCTGTAATTTCTCTGGCTGCTTCCCTCTTATTTTTAAAATGAGAAGATTAGAACTTATTTCAGCCCCCAAAACATTATGATTCTAACTGCATTTAGAGTTGTTTAATTATTTTCTTTCATATAGTAGTAGTTCACATATTTTGGGTTCTTTGATTTATCGTATTATTTTTACTAAGGCCCTACCCAGCAGAACATGAATTGGATTGGTACTTAAGTCCATCACTATTTTGGCCGGACAATTTTGGGGCCTCCAGTGTCACCCCAAGGTGCAGAGAAATGAATAAGGCCACAAAGGTGTGCTTCAGGCAGTGCAGTGCCACGAATAAAGCTTGAGATGAGACCTTGTGCATGCAAGGCAGGTGTTTGACTACTTGAGCTGCCTCCCTGGCCCTTTAAATGTGCCTCTGTTACATACAGTGTTTTTTGCTATTTCATAGAAAATATGATATTCCAAGTTTATTGCATTTTTACCAGAGAATAAGACAGGTGTTCTAATCCATGCTTTTCATTACTTGTTCTTGGGGAGAAAATTCTTCAACAAGTTCTAAAGAAAGAATATTCATTATAAATGGGGGTATATGTTTAGATTATTGAGAAATGTGGCTAATAAAAAAATGTATTTAACTCCAATCCATAGATATAAAACACAGTAAATAAAGGTAGGAAAGAGGGTGCAAAGCAAATTTATAAAAAGCCTGATCTATTCTAAATTTAATGTAAAGTAAATTTAAAATATAAATTTAGGAGGCTAAGAGATGCTGCTGGGGTTAAGAAAATGCCTTGCATTTTACAGATTGGTCCCCTAAGCATCACTGGATGTACTCCTGGAGATCATTGAGCACTGCTACATCCTCAGGCCCTCATTGGAGGGGCCCCTGGGTTTTCTGAGCATCATTTAAGAGACTCCTCCTTATAATACCCAAACAGTTAAAATGTAAACCAGATAATCGCTTCAAACAACTTAAATGAAGAGCTTCATTAGAATAAAAATATTAAACTTCTCTGGACATGCTGTAGGAAGTGTAAACCAACATGTGGCAGGATTGTAGTTGAATCATTTGAGATAGAAAATTGTAATATAATACCAAGGGATTTGGGCAGTTAGAGTGTCTAAAATTGTACTTGGGTTTTTTATGAAGCGTCAATCCTTTTTTCAGATTTACAAATAGCTCTATATCCCCCAAGGTTTAAAAACCACAGATGCCATGGATATTGAATATGCATCATTACCAATTGGCAACTCATTTAAAAATTTACATATTCCTGCTTAAAAAACTGCATTTGCCTGGCGGCTGCTGAGAGGGGCCACATTTGTCATTGCTCAGGACTTACTCCTGTCTATGTGTTCAAGGATCATTTCTAGCAGGACTGTCACTCTGGCTCCTATTACTATTTAGGAGATTGGTTTAGTTAGGGCCTCATGCTCTGTTTGCTAACACTATGGTTTACCGAGTTCTTCATAATACCCTTGTTTTGCCAATTCATGGCTTAATACCAACCCCACCACCAGTGTAAAATTTCCTCCACCATTATCCTTTTAATTCCCACTCATCCTCAAGCCTGCCCTCTAGGAAGGCACAAAATAATTTGCTTTATATTGCTCGTTTACAACTAAATGGTAACAGAATTAAAGAAAAAAAACACTACAGCAAAAGTTATAGAAATTATTATATCTGCAGTTGGTCAGTAAGTCACTGTCTGAAGGCTATACTAAGTTGTTTGTTGCTAGTTGATTGTTTTATTTACTGTTATTTTTGTTTAACTTTGAGTGGCTTCGATGCTAGTTAAACATCCAATTTGGTGTATTCCTATTGGGGTGTTAGTATTGGAAAATTTGGAGGAATTCCAAGTTCTGTGATGGACATGATGTTAACAGTAGGCATTGTTACAGCTTCCAGATCTTCTGTAAGTACAAAAGATGTGCATACTTGGAGTTTTGGTCAGTTAGAGAATTGCCTCAAATTCATTTACCTTTTTTTTTACTTATTGCATCAGATGATTTAAAACAATAATTCTTTTGTAATAGTGCTTCCTGTATAAATCTAACATGTATACTTATTTTAGTACCCATAAATTTCCCAGAGAGCATTTGTAAAGCACAGTTTTCACATGAACTCAAAAATAATTGACTTCAACATATAACTGGCAAAAGACAAAGAGTAAATGACTTATATTCCATTTGAAATTTACACTTATATTTCATTTGAAAATTATTCTTTAGGAAACTTTAGATTTAAAACTTAAATATGAGTCATAATGTAGATTTAATTTCTCCTATAATTTAGGTGAAATTAAAGAAGTTTGAATTTATAATTCTGTATTCCTGTTCATTTTTTTGACACCCCCCCCCCTCATATATTTTTAGTTGTGCTCTTTTTTCATAGGGGGCTCCACACCTGGCAATGCTTAGAGCTTACTCCTGGCACTGCACTCAGGGATCACTCCTGAAGACACCATATGTGTACAGGGCATCCAACCTGGATCAGCAGCATGTTGACAAATGCTCTACCTGCTGTAGTATTTCTCTGGCTCCTCTTAGCTATGTTTTTGTCTAGTGACTTTAGTATTCATATATGTACCACTATCTACAACACTCTCACCCTAAGCTGCTTATGGTGTTTAGCGCTTAAAAATGGGCTAGTCTTGGGGCTGGAGCAATAGTATAACATATAGGTCACTTGCCTTCCATGGGACTCAGGTTTATTCTCCAGCATCCCATGTGATGTCCCCTGAACCTGTCAGTAGTTATCCCTGAATGCAGAGTCAGAAGTAAGTCCTGAGCACTGCTGAGTATGGCCCCCAAATAGACAAACTATAAATAAACAAAAAATGGAGCTAGTCTGAATTGAGATATATTTTAAGAGTAAAAAAAAAAGCCCTATTTTTGAGGACTTGTTAGGAAATAAAAGTAAAATAGATTAAGAATCATTATGATGGGGCCGGGTAGGTGGCGCTGGAGGTAAGGTGTCTGCCTTGCAAGCGCTAGCCAAGGAAGGACCGCGGTTCGATCCCCCGGCGTCCCATATGGTCCCCCCAAGCCAGGGGCGATTTCTGAGCACATAGCCAGGAGTAACCCCTGAGCGTCAAACGGGTGTGGCCCAAAAACCAAAAAAAAAAAAAAAAAAAGAATCATTATGATAATTACATGCTCACCTAGAATATTTTGTTTGCTTATATTTCTACGATCGATGATACACGGGTTACTCCTAAGTTTGCACTCAGCAATCACTCTTGGTGGTATTTGGGGACTAGATAGGCTGCTGGGGATTAAACCCAGGTCAGGTGCATACAAGGTAAATGCCCTACCCACTATAGTATCTCTCCAGTTCCTACCTAGAATAGATTGTATATTACATTTTGTCCCTAGTTTATTGGAGTTCTCCAGTGGGAAAAATGGAGTTATCGACTATTCTGTGAAATAGTTTAGGAGTTAAGACACTTATCTTGCATGTCTCCAACCCTGGTTTGATTCCCCAGCACTCCAGGCAACACTAAGAGTAAGCCCTGCTGAGAGTGACCCCAAATCCAAATAAATAAATAAATAAATAAATAAGCCAGAGAGATAGTACAGCTGGCAGGTGCTTACCTTACACATACCCTACCTGGCTTTGATTACTGGCACCTTCTACGGTCATTGAGCGTCATCAGGTGTCATCCCTGGGCATAGAGCCAGGGGTAAGTTTTGAGCACTACCTAATGTGGTTCCAGAACAAAACAATTCCCACTCTCCCAAGTGTGAAACGGTGGGGCAATTATTGCTTTCAGCTCTGACTTCTCTTGAGTCCTGATAGGTCTTTTGGCAAACTATTATGGAATACTGAGGATGCCCATAGGCATGGAGCATTTGTTTGTTCCTAGCTGTGAGGCTTTAGCCTTTTGACTAGAGGATTTACCATGTGTAAACCAATGTTTTATATTACTTGTTTTTCTTTATGTATGTCCCTGTTAAGTGCTGTTTTTATGTTATGGCGTGGAACTAACTTTGGCTTTCTGTATACAAATGTATAAAGGAGCCAGTCAAAGAACCAAGGAATGAATTCATCCTGTGTTGGACTGTGTGGTGTGTGATGGCAGATCTTGTGCAATAAATCTATGTGTGTGTACAGATATAGAAATAGAGATATACCCTCCCTTCCTTATTCTTTTTAATAGATTATTACCTAGTGGGAATATATGTGACCAAATCTCACAGGTTTTTTTGAAAAGTAAATCTGAATTTAAAAATATTTTTAATATTTTAAAAATAAATTTTAAATAAAATTAAATCCTAATTTAAAAATGCTGCAAAGTTTTAATTTTTCTGATAGAGGTAATAAAAAATGGGTGTGGTCTGAATGGTACTGCTTAGTAACTTTGGATTTAAAGGGCTGCTGCTTGGAAATAAGTTTATATTTTAGATACTTTTAAAATACCGAATCACCATGAGGTAGAGTTTAAAAGTTTCAGTTATGCAATGTTATATTTTAAATACTTTAAATCTGTGGGTTTCATGTTATTGGGGGTGATTGGATATATCACACTTGTAGTGTTTCTGAGCTCTTTGCTTGGGGTGTGGTTCTCCTGGTCTCGGGGGAGCATATTTTTATAGGGATTGGACCCAGGTCCTTATGCAAAGTGTATACTCAACTCCCAGATCAGTGGTTTTAAACCACTCATCTGACGGGTGGTTCTGGTCTACCAGTGAGAAAACCACTGCTTTACATGTCCTAATTAAAGTATACCAGTTAACAGAGAGGCACCTGTTGATAATGATTTTTTTTTAAGTATAGCTTTTATGAAACCTTGGCTACAAAATATGATAGTATTGTTATATAGATGGCAGTTCTGTGTATTTTTTAGTTTTGTCTTTCTGATATACCTTTATTTTCTTTTAGGAAGTTTTATCTGCTGCTTTTTTTTTTTTTTTTTTTTTTTTTGCCATACCCAGCAGTGCTTAGGGGTTACTCCTGGCAGTTTTAGGGGACCACATGGGATGCTGAGGATCAAACCTGGGTCAGCCCCGTTCAAGGCAAATGCTCAACCTGTTGTACTATCACTCCAGCCCCTCTGCTGCTTGATTTTTTTTTTTTTTTTTACTTACTTACTTACTTACTTTCCTGTTGCTTATTTTAAGGTTAATTTAGTTCCTTAAAAATTTAGAAGAAAACTTACAACTTACTGCGGGTTCTCATGCATGCAGTTTTACAGTATGTTGGGTTGCTTCTGGAGATCCTATGGCTGTGGTTGTTACCTTTCCCACTTTAAGTTGAGTATAATTTACTCTTTTGTCTCTTCTGTTATCCTGACCTTTGAGATTACAATAGCCCTTGCATGGGCTCTTTTTTGGATTGGAGCATTGGAGAGCCCATTTGTAGAGTTGGAAAGCTAGATTGCTCCATTTCCAAGAAAGGTCTAGTAGTATGTCTCCCTGTACTCACCAAACAGTAAAGTGGGCCAAATCCTTCACATTTTGAGTATCTCAAATGACTCACGCACTTCCCAGTGGAAGTTGATAGCTATTTGGACACCATATCTCTGACCTATCTGAATTATTCTCTTATCCTTTTTGTTCTTCCATTCTGATACTGATAATAAGGAGGAATAAAGGGCTGTTTGAAATTCCTGGAGAATGCTTCTTCACAATTATGTTGTATTTCCCATGACTTTTTCCTATTATGTATTTTTGTGAGATTTAAGAGAATTAAAACTACCACAAATGCTGCTGTTCTTCCAGAAAAATACAGATGCCTAAATATTTTACCTAATGTGTGTAGTGGTAACAAGAAATCAGATAGTTGCATTTGAGTGGATTTGCTAGCTTAACAACAATATATACTTTCTCAAAAATATTGGAGAAAGATAAAGTAGTCGTTTGCTGCTACTTAGTTTCAAAAGCTTCTGCTGAAAAACATGGAAATTTGGGAGATACTGGTGACTTCTTACATACTATCAAAAGTTGTTATGTTTCTGGCAGTGACTTTTAACATTAGACACATTATTTTAGCTAGAATAGGTTGTTTATCTACTATATTATGGCTCTGTTCTGAATATTGTATCCAAGCCAGTTATTAAATGATTGAAATAAATTACCAGTTTTTCTATACTTAGGTTTTGATTTTTTTAAATGTGCTGAATATTGCTTATTCTTATTCTCTGGGTGTGAGTGACATTACATGACAAGTCAATTCACAAAAAGTCTGAATTTATCAGTATTGTTGAGTTTCATTCACAGAAAGTTTCAGAATATAAAACTTAGTTTCAAGTTCCTTAATCTACAAGTGAAGACTACTTTCTTTGGGCCAGAGCGATAGCACAGCAGTAGGGCATTTGCTTGTACACGGCTGACCTGGGTTAGATCCCTGACATTCCCAGATGGTACCCTAAGCCTGCCATGAGTGTAGAGCCAGGAGTAACCCCTGAGTGCCGCCAGGTGTGGCTCAAAAAAAAAAAGACTACTTTCTTCAAACCTAAAGAATAATGGTCATGTGCAATGTTTTCGATCCATTTGCAGTACTATAATGATTCTGAGTTTTGGATCTTAACTTTTACTGTGAAAGGTCTTTTTTTATGCCACGCAGAACTTCAGCCATATTGATAAGATATACTGATCTAGGTTAAAGGAAGTAGCATAATACTTTTTTGTGCAGTTATATCCTGTGACATGAATATTTTTATGATCGCATCCAGAAATACATCTTGCTTTCTCTTTTAAGGTCTCAGCAAGTTTCTTCTCCAGTCGTCCTGCAGTTTGGTCATGCAGAGACCCTCCTTCCTCTGCTTTCTCTCATGGGCTACTTCAAAGACAAGGAGCCCCTAACTGCTTACAATTACAAGGAACAAACGCATCGGAAGTTCCGAAGTGGTCAAATTGTCCCCTATGCTTCAAATCTGGTATTTGTTCTTTACCATTGTAAAAACGCTAAGACTCCTAAAGAAGAATTCCAAGTGCAGATGTTATTGAATGAAAAGGTGTTACCATTGGCTTACTCACAAGAAACCGTTTGCTTGTACGAGGACCTGAAGAACCACTATCAGGACATCCTTCAAGGTTGCCATGCCAGTGAAGAATGCGAATCTCCAAAGATGAACAGCACATCTGATGAGCTCTGAGGAACCAAAGAACATTTATCTTTTTTTTCCCCGTATAAGCACATGCTTTGAATAGGGGGGGCAGTCTTGAGTTAAGAGAAAGCTTTCACATTATTTGGTATTTCTGTCTTTTTACAGGAAAACATGTTTATTTGAGAGGTCTGGACATGATGATAGAACTTTTCTCTGAAGCATTTAGTTTAAGGGAAAATCTATTTAAAATAACAGCTTTACAAATGTTTACAAAAAGTGTTATATTCATAAGAAACCTATTGGGGATGGGGATAGCATAAAATTTGAACGTGGAGTGACAAAATATGTCAATTCAACAATTCAGAGTTTGAATTCAGAACTTAATGGAACAAAACTATGACCTTTGCCAGTTTGTGCTGTAATTCTCTTTCTCTGAGGACACGTATGGTATTGACTGATCAGGAATAGGAAGAAACACTCAGAAAGAAAGGAAGAAAACTAACACCTAAGAAATCTGAGAAGTTGAAATAATATTAAGAAAACAGTCTGGGAGCTTGAGAGATAATAAAGCAGGTAGGGTGCTTGCCCTGCATGCAACTGATGGGTTTGATCCCTACATCCCTTTTTGATCCTCTAAGTCATCTCGAGTGGTGATCCCTGAGCTCAGAGCTAGGAGTGTTCTCTGAGCACTGCTGGGTGTGGCTGGGGGGAAACAAAACAAAAAAGAAAAAAAATGAACAGTCTGATTTATAAGAACATGTTACTGAATAGAATCAAAAAGTATAAAACTATTTTATTTTAAAGAGTATTTATAAAGTATTTGAAGTTTTTCATAAATTTCTTTTAATAAGTCTGGCAAAGCCTTTTTTATTATATTTTCATTATATGTATATATGGTAACAGATATGTATCAGGGTATTTATATATGGTATATATGTGTGTGTGTATATATATACATATATATACCACATACAAGTGGAAGGGCATAGCATGAGTAGAATCAAAGTTTCTTAAATTGCTTACTTAGCATTTGTTTTTTATCCTATCACTTTGCTTTTATTTTTATTCTTGGCTCTATATGAAGTATTTCTTTGATTCTCTTTCTTTTTATTCAAGATTTTGTCACAACGTGCTCATTTTAAAAAGTATTACTCAGGTGCTGGAGTGGTGGCGCATGATGTAAGGCATTTGCCTTGCAAGCACTAGCCTAGGACGGACCGAGGTTTGATCCCCCGGTGTCCCATATGGTCCGGCAAGCCAGGAGCAATTTCTGAGTACATAGCCAAGAGTGGCCCCTGAAAGTCACCGGGTGTGGCCCAAAAACCAAATAAAAAAAATGTTAATCAAGCCATTTTCAAGAAATAGTTTATGTTGAATGCCATGAAAGTATTTGGTATGATAATAAAAGGAGCTTTTGTCTTTACCGTTTTTTTTGTGTGTGTTCTCTTTATTGGTATTAGTAATTAAAGGTTGGAATTTCAGTGAACTCTAAATCAGGCAGTAAAGGATACTTTTCTTCCAATAGAAGTTTTCACTTTTCTTAGATGATTCATTTATTGGACACATTAACTTAGAGGGGAAAAAAGAAACTGCATAAAGAGTAACATACTATTTGAACACATAGTAGTCAAAATACTGGTTTATGGAATGGAATTTAGTATTAAATGCATCCTTCATGCTTCTGATTTCACTGAATTTAGTACTGATTGTGCTTCTTTGAGTTTTGATGAGCTTCTTAGGAATTTTTCACTCTTGTATCTGCAGAAGATACAAATATGCAGCTTCCACCTTACATTGGCCATCTGGGATCATCATCAGGGCTTCTTGCAGGATCACCACCACCTATTTTTAATAGCATCGTTTTCACCATCTTCCACTTTTATCTTTTCAATTTTCATGTTGTTTAGCTTCTTTTCCATATACCAATTTTTCTTTAACTAGTAACTACATCATACAGATTTTGATGAGGATAAGTCATTGTCTACTGAGTACAGTGGTAAGGAGGGGTGGAGAGCTAAGTGATAAGAGGTCAAAATTTCACTTTTTTTTTTTAAATATAAATTACTTAAAGACTATGTGTCACAGTTGATATAGTTGATATTTGATTCCAGGGAAATGGGAGTAAAATTATTGAGAAGAAAAAAAATGTGCAGCAACAAGAAAATTTGTGAAAATTATTGTATCACAATAATGTCATTAAGTCATTGTCAGGAGGTTTAGAAAGTTCTTGTTGCTAGTTGATCATTCTGTTACTTCTTTTGTTTCTTAACATTAGGTGGGTTCAGATATACACTGGTGTCTGATTTGGTGTTTTTCTGTGGTGACAGTATTAAAAAATATTGTCCTAAGAATTTAGCTGTGGGGCTGGCGAGGTGGCTCTAGAGGTAAGGTGTCTGCCTTGCAAGCGCTAGCCAAGGAAGGACCTTGGTTCGATCCCCCTGCGTCCCATATGGTCCCCCCAAGCCAGGGGCAATTTCTGAGCTTAGCCAGAGGTAACCCCTGAGCATCAAACGGGTGTGGCCTGAAAAAAAAAAGAATTTAGCTCTATAGTTCCTTCAAAGTTGAATGATAATGTAGCAGTACTTGAGGGCCTGGGGGCATTCTTGGGGTTACACTCGAGGGTAATGGGGAGGGTGGTGGGGACAATGGTGCTCAGGACCAAACCTAAGGCCTTGCACATGCAAGGCACTTGCTCAGCCACTTGAGCCAGTTCCTGGCCTGAGAAGAAGCATTTCTTCGTTGCAGATAAACACAACCATTGTTGCTCCTCTTTTGAGGAACCTTTCAATCCTTTTTTATAAATATTTTTCTTTTTCTTTTCTTTTTTAATTTAGACAAGGTAAATATAGTTCGGGTAAGATAAAGTGCTTTTTTCCCTCCTTTTGCAGTGTTTTTCCTTGCAACTTTCTCTCTTTGCATCATAAAAATTCAGAGCCTGACTTTTTAACTTAGTGATTTAGGGAAGTTGTAGTTTTATAATCTTAATTCACTCTAGTGCTACTTTTGTGGGAGGAGTGAGGATTGGGGTGGGGTTTTCTATTTTTTTCCTTGCTATAGTTTTATATTAGATTATTCTAGATGACTAGAAAGAATTGGAGGAAAGAGATTGGAATCCTTGAGTAGAAGGTTGATGAAATCCTCCAAATTGTTCTGGCTGAGAGACAAACAGAACAGGGAACTCTAGAGGAGGAAGAGCTGGGTTTCTCCTTTCTTTTCAGTCTATGTGCAAGTCTTTGACATTTTTGAGGAAATGAACAGATTGACTTTCTCCCAGATGCTTTTTCAACAGGTGCTGCTGTTGGGTTTCTCTACTCAAGTACCTGACTAGAAATAGGAGATTAACAGTTGACTGTCTTTTTTTTTTTCTAATCTCTTCCTTTTGTTGTTATTTTTGTTGTTTCTGTGTTGACTGGAAGTCACACAGTTGTGACCTGATGCCTTTGTTTGTTTGTTTCTTTGTTTTGGGCTATGCCTGGCAGTGTTCAGGACTTACTGTTGGATCTATGTCATGGGAATCTACTCTTGGCAGGACTCTGGGGACCTGGTGTGCTGGGAATCGAACCCAGGTCAGCTGCATGGAAAGCAAATGATTTAGACCATGGGATGCATCTGGTCATTTTGGCTGCTGTGATTTCCCGAGCTTGCTCATTGGATTATGATGCTCACACACGCAATGCATTTACTCATTTGATTTTGAGACCCAGGAGTCCCAAAGAGCCACTTGGCTCACACTTGGGTATGTGGGTGGGGATCCAACATGCTGCCTCACCAACCTAAGACTTACAAGAAAAGTACTGAACTAGCCACAAACCTTAAATAGTTGATTTTCAAGTCTGGATACTATTATCCCAGCTCTTGAAAAAATGTAGTCATGACTAGAAGACTTTCTTCCAATTCCTGGATCTTACGAGCTTCAAAGTGGCTCTAGAAGCTTTTAGATACTAAAAGCTATTTAATATATAAACTCTTAATTGATAGAGGTCCATATATTTATTACTATTTACATACACATTTGTTTATGAAGTCTAGTCTTTAGTAAAAAATATCAGCCATCATGCAACAAACTATGTTATAATTCTCAAACCTTAATGAGGAACTTGATGAAAAGAAATTGTGTATAAAATAAATCATGTGTGAAATGATAATTGCTACAAAGTAAAAGTCCCATTCTGCCAAAGACTATGAAGGAACCACATTATTTTATTATAATTAAATAACTTAATTATTTTATTATAAATTCAAGATTTATAATATAGAATTAGAAATAACTTAGTCATTTCATTATAAACCATCAAGTTGCTAACATAAAACCTATTTTCAGAGGAAGAAATAAAGGTTGAAAAAAGAAAATGCATTTTGGGGAAATGATACAAGTTTATCTGTTGAATATTGACTCCTTGACCAGTGGGTTGGGGCCATAGTGTCTTGACTAAGTAATTTCATCACAGAGTCCATCCAGTTCAGTGCCTGCAACATCTTGGTGTTTCTTAGAAAAAGTTTTTGAATTGAAGCCCTGTTACTGCCACATGCACTGAGGTATCAGGACCAGATGTCTTGCTGTTTGGGACCTCCAAAGAGAGAGGGGCCTCTCAGTCATTGAAAACACCTGTACAAGTATGACCAGGAGCTTCATTCCTGGTCCTGCACGTGAGCTCAGGTGATCCTGATGGCCTTGAAATCTGGGGATTCCAGCAATGGGGCAAAACTTGTAAAGGTTTTGGAAAGTATAAAGTGAGATCAGAGGTCTGGAAGCTGTCTAAAGTTGTCTATGTGTGTGTGTGTATATACATACATACATACATATGTTATAATAGTGTCATATTGTTTTGCTCTACACCTATCACCAGAGTTCCAAGATCCTCCATGATATCCAAGTTCTAATGACCATATCTCAGGGTTGTTTACACTGGGAATTATTTAATAACCTCTTGCCTTGTTTCTTTACACTCTATATATGAACGGAAGTATTTGCTATTAGTCTTTTTCTGTCACAAACCGCAAGATCATCCCATCTTTGCTCACAGGTGAGCAGTAGTTCATTCTATGAAACAAAACTAAAATGTGTGTTTTTTTTCTTTTTAGGTGGATAAAGTAAACTTCAAGCCAGAAATATCAAATGGGCCCATAGTTATACCTTTAGTAATTAATATGGATCTAAAAATTCAAATAGATCAAATCAATACCAATCAAAACTAAATATATACACTGCTGAGAGTAATAAATCCAATCCAATAAAACCCTTACATCCTGTGCTACCCCCATACTGTCAGTTTTCCGTACTTGAAAGTACATTTTTTCTTTAAGCTCTATTCAAATTAGTTATAGTTTTATCAGTGGTATTTGGACCTAGTTCATTTGGACCTGGTTCATTGGTGTACAAATTGAGTAATACAGATTAATTGTAAACTACTTAATCCTGCTTACCACTGCAAAATAAAAAAATATCGCTTTCAAAGACTGCCAACTGAACCCTTCACTGTAGCCATTGCTGCTCTGGCTGAGGTCAAGATATTGCATGCTCAGCAGGAAAAGGACCACCAAAGTGGTCAGAGAGACGTAGATGACCCATTCCCTACAAATCAGTTCCTTCTGTCACCTCAGGCTCAGCCTACTGGGGTAGACTGCTGGTGTAGATTTTCTGAGTTAACCAGGAGGGTGAGATTAATTGCTATATAATAAACCATCCCCAGGAACTGTATTTATAACATTTCAAAGAAAAGTACAATTCACACTACCCGGACTTTGACATAGGACCTGCATAGAAACCAGGATCTATATCTACAGAAACCTGGCAGCAATAACTGTGAGGCTGAAGAGCTGGCCACTGAGAATGACCTGGGGGTTGGACAACCGAGTATGCCTGGAGCCTTGAGTTGGTCTTATGCCAAAATACTTTGGGGGTAAGATCTCCCTGTTTTTTAGGCCAAAGGTCTTTCCAGTTTCTAACATATTTTGCTGTGCCTACGCAAATGATAACTGTCCCCCACACACACACTCATACACATCTTTTTTTTTCTTTTTCTTTTTTTATTTAGGGTATTTCCCATCTCTAAAGAAAAAAAGGGGGACGTACTAAATCTTCAGCTATTTGTATTAACGACTTTATTGGTGATACAATTCTCACAAACAACTGCTAATGAACTCTTCCCTTCTCTTTCCATTTTTTAATTATCTATTTTCTTTCTATTTCTTAATAACTTCACTTTCTTTCATCCTGAAACAAATGTATTATGATCAGTTATGTCAATTATGTGATACATTTTTTTAAAATAAATTAAAAAAAATAAAAGCACAATTCAGACCTTGCTGGAACTTCTCCTTTGTTTGAATTCCAATAATAGGAACCACAGGTATATTGTGTGTTTGTTTTCCCTTCCATTACCCTCAAAGGGAGCTGTCATTGAAGGGAGTACCAGCTAGTGTGTCCCCTGCTCAGAACATAGATCCCTTCTCAGGTCACATCAGAACAGAAGTTAATTCTGGTATGACATCAACTTGGTGGCTGTCTCTAGGCCCTCTGTCCTTTCAGTGAGGTCCTATGGCAGACTTGGGTCTCTCCTCTTCTTGAGCTCATAAAAAGCAGTACTTTCATTTTTCACCCCTTCTCTTTCTACGATGATGATCATTGAATGATTTGGTTCTTGCAACTGGTTTTTATTTCTTAATTTTTTTTTTTTTTTGCCGTCTTTCAACATTTGTTGTTGATATATTCTCTGAGTGTTCGGTTTTATAGTTTTAGTTGCTCTGTTATTAAGAGAAATGATGAACTAGGGCAATCATGAAATCATGTCATCACTGTTAACCTCTCAGATTATCCTTTACAGCAGATCATCACCATTCTTAATGTCTTCTTGGATAAAAGCCCTGTTATTTTGTCATCTACTAATTGAGATATCTATAGCCTTTTAATATATTCTGAATCCAAATTATGTTATCATATATAGTAAATATTTTCCAATGTATGATATCTTTTGATCAGTGTTATGTTTTTGAGATTTATCCCTGTTGTTTTATGAGTTGTACTTACTCTTCTTGAATATATAAAAATACCATACTAGGGTCTGGAGTGATAGTACAGCAGTAGGACATTTGCCTTGCTCATGGCTGACCCAGGACAGACCTGGGTTCAATTTCTGGCATCCTATATGGTCACCCAAGCCAGGAGCGATTTCTGAGCAAATAGCCAGTAGTAACCCTTGAGCGTCACCAGTTGTGGCCCAAAAACTAAAAAAATTAAAAATAAATAAAAATTAAAATACCATATGAGTCTATTTTTTCTCTTTATGGACACTGGAATCATTTCAAGTTTTGAATACTGTATATTGAAGTCATGTATATTTTGGAAAACATTTCTAAATCTGTACACAATTCCACTTTAAGTAGAATTGCTAATACATAGGCTATATGTATGTTCAGCTTTGTTATTTATAGTGTTTCCAAATACACTTTACTAATTTACTCTCCCATAAAACAATATGGGAAAGTGCTATTTTGCCAAGACTTTACCAACAATAATATTGCCCATATTTTATCATTTTAGTAAGTAACTTATTTTTGGTTTTGGACTACACCCAGCAGTGTACAGGGCTTACTCCTGGCTCTGCTTAAGGATCATGCCTGGGTTCAGGGCACCATATGAGGTGCTTGGGATCAAACATGCATATGCCACATGCAAGGCAAGCACCCTACCCTCTATACTATTGCTCTGCCCTCATCGTTAAGATTTATTTTAACAAAAAAAATTTTTGTGTATGTTAAACTGTCTAATTGTAGTTTGATTTGTATTTCAAGTACACTGTTGGTGAGAATGTAAGTTGGCACAGTTGCTGTGGAAAATTTTACAGTCCTTTTAAAAACTAAAAATGGAAATATATGATTGAATAATACCACTCCTAGGCATTTTCCTGAATAGTAGTAATTCACAAAGATATTTGTACATGTTGATAGCAGCACTATTTTTAATAGTCAAAATATGTAATTAACCTAAACATTCATCAAAATATAAGAAACAGGTATATAGGTATATATATATATGTATATATATATATATGTGTGTGTGTGTGTGTGTGTCTATATTTATACTTCATGGAATTCTAATCTGTCATTAAAAATACAAAATGAATAGTCTATTTTACTTACATGCACAATATAAGTAGATAAAACAAATTAACTCGGGAAAAAGAAACCTAACACAGATTTGATGAAAATTATGATGGATATTGGAGGAAAATGGTGTCTAGTGGGAGTTTTGGTAGATGGGACTTTATAAGGGTGGAATAGTACTAAGACTTTGGCAGTGGGGGCTATGAATCCTATCTACATATAGAGGTGCTAATCTAGAACACTGTAATTCTGCAATAATGTGATCTGATAATTCAATAAAAACAATAGAACTGGGTCTGGAGCGATGGCACAGCGATAGTGCTTTTGCCTTGCATTCAGCTGACCCTGGACAGACCATGGTTCGATACCCCCCCTACGTCTCATATGGTCCCCCAAGCCAGGAGCAATTTCTGAGTGCATAGCCAGGAGTAACCCCTGAGCATCATTGGGTGTGGCCCAAAATAAAAAACAAACAAACAATAGAACTCTCTAAGTTTATCAAAGTATTAAGAAAGATGGATGCATAAGTATTACGCTTATGATAGAGCATATAGGAAAGGACAATATAGACTACCTTTTAATGCACCTTGGCAAACACTTTCTTATACATCACAATATAATAGTATATATATTTATGGTTGTATAGAAGTTTATAGAGAAATTTTAAAGGAGTATGACTATAATAGAATAATAAAATACGGAAATACTCATTTTGTAATTAAATACACTATATACACTATATATAAATTGGTCCTTAAAGTGACCAATCTATTGCTTGAAATCTAAATGTTCTTTATTATACCTTCATAAAAAGCCAGCAATCGCAGGGCCTGGAAACTGAGTCAGAGGTGTGACATCAACAGTCTTCAGGTGGCTTCGGGAACTTAAGGAGCCAAGCAACAAGGGGACATCCAAGTCACAGAGTTGCTTCGGTTACCTACTTCATTGTCATCAATGAGCTCAGCGAGAGATTTTCCTACTACGGCTTGCAAGCGCTGCTCGTTTTGTACTTCCAGAACTTTATGCGCTGGGATGATGATTTATTCAAAACCATCTACCACACCTTCATGAACCTGTACTATGTGACCCCCATCCTTGGGGTGCTCATCACTGACTCCTGGCTGTGGAAGTTGAGGAGGATTGTGTCACTCCCCATTGTCTATACCACCAAACAGGTGGTAACAGCCATCAGCTCCGTGACCTCACCCACTGGACCTCGAGCAGCCAATCCAGCTACATACATGTGGCTCTCTCCATGATTAGCATAATCCTGATCACTCTGGGGACTGGAGCTATCAAGCCATGTGTATCAGCCTTTGGTAGGGATCAGTTTGAAGAGGGGTCAGGAGAAAGAAAAACTGGTTCTTCTCCATCTTTCATTTGGCCCTCAATGTTGGAAGTCTGCTCTCCATGATCATCACCCCATGTTCAGAGTGCAAATGTGTGGGGTTCACAGCCAGAAGGCTTACTGCCTGCTGGCTTTCAAGAATTCCTGTCACCCTCAAGACTGTGTCTCTGATTGTGTTTGTCATTGGCAGTGGAATGCATGCAAAGACCCAGCCCCAGCAACATCTTAGGCAAGGTCACCAAGTGCATCATCGGTTTTGCCGTCAAAAATAGGTTTCAGTGTTGGAGTAAGCAGTTTTTCAAGAGAGAACACTGGCTGGACTAGGCCTCAGAGAAACCCAAGCAGCTCATCTGCTAGATCAAGACAGTCACCAGAGTGATATTCCTGTATATCTCCCAGCATATATTCTGGGTCCTTTTCAACCAGCAGGGCTTCAGGTGAATTCTGCAAGCAACATCTATGAGTGGCACAATGGGAAAAATTGAAATCGAGGTGGACCAGATGCAGACCATGAATGCCATCCTGATTGTCATCATAGATGACATAGATTGTCATCATGGATGAAGTGATGTACCCCCTGATTGCAAAGTGTGGCATCAAATTCACCTTCCTGAAGAAGATGATGGTAGGGATGTTCCTGGCTGCCATGGCTTTCATGGTGGCCACCATTGACTAGGTGGAAATTGACGACATGCTCCCAGTCTTTCCCTCTGCCACCCAAGTGCAAGTCAAAGTCCTGAGCACCAACAGCGTGCCTGTGAATATCTACTTTCCCATGAACGTGATGAGTCTCAAATAGACATTCCGAGAAAGTGAGTATCTGACTTGTAATGAAGACAAGCTGAAAAGTAGCAGCATTTCACCTGTCAACAATGTAATGTTTACTCCAGTCACTCAGAAGTTTGAAGTGGGCTAGCACCATACTCTCCTGATTTGGAAACCCAATAGACACCTTGTGGTAAAGGACAGCCTTAACCAGAAGCCAGAAAAAAGGAGAAAATAGAATCAGATTCATCAGCGTTGCAGTGGTCCTCAAACTATGGCCCGCGGGTATCTGTTTTGTTTCTTCATTGCAAAATAAGATATATGCAGTGTGCATAAGAATTCGTTCATAAGTTTTGTTTTTACTATAGTCAGATCCTCCAATGGTCTGAGGGACAGTGAACTGGCCCCCTGTTTAAAAAGTTTGAGGACCCCTGGTTATGGGGATTGGGTGAATAGTTTCTCCCACTCAGTGGGTGGCTCTTGTATTCTGGGCACTATTTCCTTTAAGATGCAGAAGCTTCTCAGCTTAATATGGTCCCATCTGATTTATTTCTGCTTCCACTTGTTTGGAGAATGCTGTTTTCTCCTTAAAGATGCCTTTAGTCTCGATGTCATGGAGTATTTTACTTATGTGTTGTTCTATCTACCTTATGGTTTCAGGTTCTGCTACCTGGTTCTAATTGCAAGCAAACACACCTTTAAATCTATGTCTCCTCTACCAAACCATTCTTAGGCATAAAATAACTTTGTCCTGTTTCCTGAAGCTCATTGCCCTGATTTCTCCTGCCTGCCATGCCTACTTCTTCCTGTTCAGCCTTGTCTCCTTGAAGTAGGTATGCAGTTTTGTTTTGATATTTAATCCTTTGATATTCTAGACCCTGGTTTCAAACACCAAATCATTCTTTCCCCATCTCATCCGAAGCACTTTTAGTTGCTATTAAATTTCAGACATAACAGATACAACTGCTTCTGCTTGTTGCTGACCGGAAACATGGCCCCCTCCCTCCACTGCTCTATGTTACTCTTCTGTTTCTGATTTGTGGAATATATCACCTGTTTTTGAGCCATTAAATGTCTTCTTTTTTTTTTTTCCTTTTTAGATTTTGGCTCCAGAGGTGCCCAGGGGTTTCTCCTGGCTCTGTGCTCAGGAACTCGGTTCAGCTGTGTGCATAGCAAACACCCTCCTTATTCACTGTACTGTCACTTCTTTCAATTTTAAATCTTTATATTTCACATTACTGTTTGAAGTGCACATATGTCAAAATGTAAAATTTATTAAATCATTGACAGGAAATCCAAGGATATGTGTTTAGTATTGTTAATGGTTTCTGAGTTCCAAACTTTAAATATATAATAACTTCTCATTGATAATCGCTTCTATATTGCTGCAAATTGCATGATTGTATCTTTTCTTACTGCTATGTAGTATTCCATTGTGTATATGTATCATATATTCATGACCCACTCATCTGTTGTTGGACGTCTAGGTTGATTTGATTCCATGTCTTGGCTATTGTACTGAGTTAATCACTTCTAAATGAAACTTATTGAACTTCTCTGAGCTTTTTTTAAATTTAAACACTGTGATTTACAATGTTGTTTCTAATTCACTTGTCTTGTGCATTCAGTGTACTCACAAAAATCCCACCACTAGAGTGACCTTTCCTCCACCAATGTCCAATGTCCCCCATTTTTCTTTAGCAGGCACAAAGAAATGTACTTCGTATTGCTTGTTACAACAAAATGCAGAATGGAATTATCAGAAAATAGATCAATAAAAGTCAATTTGTGATCATTGTTGTATCTCACAATGGTATTACTAAAGTCATCGAGGATTGACTGAGCAGGGTGAGACTTTTTTTTTTTTTTTTGGTTTGGTTTTTGGGCCACACCCGGTAACGCTCAGGGGTTACTCCTGGCTATGTGCTCAGAAGTTGCTCCTGGCTTGGGGGACCATATGGGACACCGGGGGATCGAACCTCGGTCCGTCCAAGGCTAGCGCAGGCAAGGCAGGCACCTTACCTTTAGCGCCACCGCCCGGCCCCATGGGTGAGACTTTTATGTTGTTTTTCATTCATTGATGTTGATGAGCCTGAAAAGCATAGACCTAGGACCATGAAGTTCATTCTCATTCTAATTCTTTTTGTTTTCTTTTTTGCAGCACCCAGAGATGCTGGGCATGGAGTGTATCTCCTGACTCTGCACTCAGAAATTACTCCTAGCGATGCTGGAGGGACCATATTGGACGCTGATATTGAACCCAGGTTGGCCTCATGCAAGGCAAGCCCCAATCCACTGTTCTACTGTATTCTCTCTCTCTTTCTCTCCCTCTCTCTCTGTCTCACTCTCTTTCTCTTGCTTTCTCTCTCTTTCTCTTTCTTTCTCCTCCCCCCAATTCTAAATTACTTTAGCAAACATGAGCAGTCACCAGTTATAGGCAACATGTATTCATGCTCACATAAGTCATGCAGGGTGCTTAGAACTTCTATTTTCTGTTTTCTGACTCAAGAGCTGTCTCAGTCAGTCCTCATTGGCAATACAGCAGAAAATCAAAAATATCAAACCCATTGTACAGCATACCCATTTCAGTCTTTTAACCAGGAAGCTGGGGATTTCTTCAGTTTTCCTTCCAAAGTTGAATTTCTGCATTTTCTGGAATTCCGAAGAGAAAATTAAGTAACCTTTCAAAGTAGAACCCTTTTGGCACAAAAGTTTTATCTGATACACAGAACAAAGCAACTGTGTTAAGCAATATATCCTAATGCAGAATGGAAGAAATGACTGTAGGACACTTTCCCCTAACAGTGTATCCCAATTAATACATCATCACAGAAGTAGGTCTGTGACACCCCCACCCCAGCAAACACTTAGACCTGTTGCTTTCTTTTTATTTACTAATGACCAAAGTCAATAGCAGGTTTTTAACTTTCACTTGTTTTGAAGTGATGGCCTTTAAAATCCACAAGATCTAAAATGTTGGAAAACTGTTAATATTTTTTTTCAGTCAATCCAAGAAATCCAGGTTTCTGCTTTAACACGCTAATAACGAGTTTACAAAATAGCTTAAGCTGTGGGTTCACTCACAGCAGGAAAGCTGTATTGTATTTAAGAACAAAAGAAAACAAAAACAAAAGCCCTGATTTGAGGTCCAGCCCTTTTGTTGGCTCTGATCCCTGCCACGAACCAGCTATGTGACCTGAGAAGGGACTTTGCCTTTGCCTTTTTATTTTTTTAAATAATTTTCATCTGGAAGATGAAGGCTCCAAAGGGAACTAGTCTGTCACTGATAAAGAAAGTAAGCAAACACATCCTGAAGTGGGGGTTTTTTCTTTCTTTTTGAAACTTGTGCTTCAATACAGAGACATGGTTGATAAAAATCTGTTTCATTTCAAAACCCCAAAGTAAAAAATATATAAGCATAGAAATAGGAGCCGACTTTATTTTTAAAAATCATCAGGGACAAGTGAGTGAGAATTTAAGGGAGCAGTTCACTCATCAAACAAAACAAAACAAAACAAAACAAAACCCAAACATCAAGCTCTGCTATAAATTAGACTGGCTCTACTCTCTACTGAATCTCCAGTTTGGGGTGTTGGCATAACTGATGTCTGGATTGGTCTGGCAAGGAAGGGTCTGGTGAGGCATCTTTGAAAATAAATTGATGGGGACTGGAGATACAGCCTTGCATGTGGCTGACCCAAGTTCTATTTCTGGCATCAAATATAGTTTTTCAAGCACCACTAGGTGATCCCTGAACACCACCAGTGATCCCTGAGCATAGAGCCAGGAATAAACACCAAGAGTGACCCCAAAACAATATTCTTTTTCCTAATTGTTGTAGGAACCACACACCTATTAGAGCTGAGGAAGTCATGCTCCGTTGGGCTCAAACTCAGAGCCTTGCACAAGCTGAGCATGTGTTCCAACTCTTGGATCATTTCTGTCACGCCCTATTGGGGTATCTGTTAACTGTGCCTAGCACTTGGCTCAAAACATTTGAATGGACTATTATTGCTCAGGACTAATCTGATGCCAAAATCCTCCTGCTTGTAATTTAAGATAGATGTGCAAAAACTTTTTGCAAAGCAGATGTGTACAAACTATTTACCTCTTTTCACTCTTAGGCATGACACTTTCCCTCTGAGTACTCATTTAAAATGATCATTTTTTGTTGTGAATGGAATGGAGTTTTGTGATAATTTTGAACAGAGGGGGACACATTAAGTCTTTGATCCTTAAATTGAAACCTCAACAGACCTTGTGAGAGAAGGCCCTTCTTAGGTAAACAGATGGAGATTTCTGGATGGCATTTGGAGTAGAGTTGGGAGGGGGAATTTAGGTCATACCTGGCAGTGTTCAGGGACTCTTTCAGGCTTTTGTTCAGGAACATATGCAGTGTCAAAGATTGATTTGGGGATGCCTACTTCAACCTTGACCCCTGTACTATATCTCCCACCTCAGGGCTGAAGTTCCAGACCTCTTGCTCTGAGGAAAGTGAATCCAGGGAAAAGAACCAAATACCTTTGCCTTCTTTCTCTCTTCTGGTATTGACTGACTGTAGACACTTACATCCCCTTCTACTCCCTGCCCCATTTCAGTAGTCTGTCTTCAGGATGGGTCTGGGGAAAGGGTGCAGCCATCAACATGAAGAGAAGGCAAGAGAAGAAGGGCAGGTTTGAAGGGACACAGAACAAGGCCTTGAATCTATCTTTGTGATTGTAACTCTCTTCTGCTGAAAGGGGAAGGAGTTTATCCTCTGGAACAAGTTCCAAACATATTATAGATCTTCAATAAAATAAACATGGATGGAACACATAAGTTAAAGTTCTGAGTAGTGGGTGGTGGTGGTGGTTGCTTTTGATTTGGTCTTTGGGCTCTTTCTTCTCCCTCCACAGTCTTATCTAAACAGGCTCCTGGGACTAACACCTGCCCCCTGAGAAAACCGAGGCGATTAACTGAGACTGAGTGAGGGGCATATGATCTGTTAAATATATTTCTTGTTTGCAGACAAGCTGGTTCTTCCTGCTTTTCTTTTCTGTGCTGCAGTAGTCCAGTCCAAAGAATTCTGATATGGACTTTGGGAAGAAGGACTGCAGGTGTTCCTTTGCTCTGATGCCTTTCCCTGTCTTTAGCAACTTTGGGAAAACAAACAAACAAAAAAACAAACAAACAATAAAAACCCAAACCCTTACCCATGGGACAGCCCAGTTTACTATAGTTTTTACAGGAATTTGGGCCAAAGTAATTTGTCCTTTGTGCTTTTTCTCTTTCCCTTCATAAATTAAGGTGGAAAGGGGAATGAGTGAGACATTTGGATTTCTGATCCTCTGCCATCCTTTCTTCTCTTCATAAACATTGGATCCTTTTAAATATCACTGATTGTTCATGGTAAATTTGAAGGAAGTCTATGATCAGAACCTGAAACATAGTCTATTTACTAACTCCTATTCTGTCGAGTCATGCTGACAGGCAAGAGCAAAGAGCAAAAGGAATTAACAGATTATGTGCCCCTGTGTACTAGGCCTTGAACTAAACCCATTCACTTGCAGTCTCATAGAGCCTTGTAGTAACCCTGCCTTTATTGCCATTTTACAGGGGAGGAATGAAGCTCTAAGAGAAGAGTTCCTTGTTGAAGATCAAGAAGCATTAAGTCGAATGCAATTCCAGCAGTCAAGGTCCAGAGTCACTGTTCTTGTGCACTAAGTACATGCTTCTCCCAATCCATAGCCACCACTGTGCATATTGCATATTGTAGAATGGTACCTACTGTAGTTTCCTTTATCCATCTAGTAAAGATACAGAGTTTGCTTCTGAGGGTGGAAGGAAGCCTACTGGGACAAATGCTCACTCTGCAGGGTTCAATTTGGGATTCCACTGCTAGATGGACTTCCTTTTGACTTACAACTTTATTTAGTTCAGACACACCAAAGTTTTTTTGTGTGTGTGTGATTCCCCTGCCCCCTGAAAATCCAACCACCACCACCACCAAAATACCTTCCCTCAGAATGTTTAAGATCAGTGTCTGTATCTTCTAGCATGTAGAAATCTTACCATAGTCTTTTATCTTTCTTCTTATAAATAACTTATCCTTTTTATCTCAAGAACGTTTTTTTATATTTTATTTAAACACCTTGATTACATACATGATTGTGTTTGGGTTTCAGTCATGTAGAGAACACAACCCATCACCAGTGCAACATTCCCATCACCAATGTCCCAAATCTCCCTCCTCCCCACCCAACCCCTGCCTGTACTCTAGACAGGCTTTCCATTTCCCTCATACATTCTCATTATTAGGACAGTTCAAAATGTAGTTATTTCTCTAACTAAACTCATCACTCTTAGTGGTGAGCTTCCTGAGGTGAGCTGTAACTTCCAGCTCTTTTCTCTTTTGTCAGACACACCAAAGTTAATCAAACATTCTTCAGCACGAAGAATAAATGTAATGTGGTTCTGAGTGGATTGTTTTTATCTTTGTGTGTCTATCTATGTACAAGGTTGTTTATTGGGTCTATGCGTTGTCTTAAGATAAATTATTTGAGTTTCATAGTTGGCCAACCACTCCCCAAACATTTATTGATTAGTAAGAAACAGTGCTGTTCTGAGGCATTGAGAAATGATTTGAAAAGGAATTTATTCATTCTTCTCTGTAATGTTTTAGCAAAAGAACTGAACTGGAAGTAGGAGGAAACTCAACACCAGGGGAAAGGGTGGCTTTCTGTTCCTAGTGAGACAGTGCTTTGTTGGCACTAAAAACTAGTTCAGTCCAGGATGATGAGCAGGTCAGCCAAGAGACAAGAGTACCATATTTCATTCCAATAATCTAATTGGGTGCCCTTGGAAATATCTAGTGTCTTCCTAAAGGAAGGAAAGCAGAGCATCCCATATTTTCCAGGAACATAATTCACTTTTAGATGAAAAAATGTCTGGAATATATCCAAAATATACTTTAAGAAATAACATCCTTAAATGCCAACCATATCTATCTTTAGCATATAAGTGACTTTATTTTTCACACTAAATGACTTTTTAAAAATGACTACCTTGAGCTTTGCTGAGCTAGAAGGGCAAGTCTCAAATTTTCTTCTCCCTCCTTTTCCTTTAGATATTTATGGTGTTAACTTGTTAGAATATAAGTTTAGAACCAAATTTTGTTTAGAATTAACTGCTTGTTTCACTTCTGTAATCTGACTTTTCTGTGGACATAACTGTAGCCATGACAGGCCTCAGATATGTGGCAGAGTCCAGAACAGCCAGTTCCAGGAACTTCAAGGGCACATACCAGGACAGTTAGGTAAACTATCAACACCAGGAAGTCTTCAGGTGATAAACCTTATGTAACTGCACACCAGGGTCAAGGTCATGTGTGCCCAGTGGATACCTGGGCCTCCTCTTCTACTTCAGCCAACCAGTTTAATCCTGGCTGATGAAAATTATACTAATTTGTATTAATTTGATGTAAATTTTACTAAAAACCTATAGTTTTACCCCATAACTTGAAGTCCTAGTGATCCTGTAATAGGGTCAACCATCTGGGTTGTCGCCACTTGCAAGAGGAGAGGTCCCAGCATGCTTGTAATAAAGTCCCCCGCTTTGCATTGCTGACTCGTCTCCTAGCAGCCTTTGTGAGTTGGATCTTGCATCTGGAGCTAATGAAGTAAGTCTGATTCATTCTCAAATGCACTGTTTGGGTAATTATGTAAAGTACAAGTTACAAGTATATCAAAGGTCACAGCAAGATAGAATCATAAAAAAATACATAATTGATAAGGTAAACTCCAAATTAAATATAAGGGATTGTGTGTTTTTCTTGACTGCTGATCTCTGGGTGGGTAGTGTTTGGTTTCTAGTAATGATTCTATGAAAACATTTCTTAGAGATTCAGGAGATGCCAGGAGATTCATTGATTCTTTGTCAGTAATTCCATATGTGTTTTAGAAGAATTCATCTACGTCTAACATCAGCCAGCTGGGAATGTGACTCAGTGGTAGTGTCTGTCTCACATACATGAGACATGAGTTTGATCTCCAGCACTGCAAAATTTTAAATAAATTTGATGTCAGAATTGGGGTTTCATTCTTCAGATATGTGAGTATCAAATCCCATATTAGGCTCAAATAAAATAAAATAAGACTTGAGCCCTTTCTTAGGAATTTAAAATTCCTTAGGATATTGAATTTAATTAAAAATTTTTTTTTGGTTTTTGGACCACACCTGGTGATGCTCAGGGCTTACTCTTGGCTCTGCTCTCAGAAATTGCCCCTGGCTTGGGGGACCATATGGTTGAACCATGGTCTGTCCTATGTCAGCTGCATGCAAGGCAAGTGCCCTACTGCTGTGCCACCACTCCGGCCCCTTAAATTTAAATTTAAAAATGAAAATTTAAATATCTTAGGAAACTTAAGGTCTTTTAAGGGAGACAGACCCTTCAGATCTTTGCCTTACTTTCTGCAAGTGTTGAAATAGAGGCTTAGAATGATCAGTTCTACCTGTATGGTCAGAGAGCTTCCTCAAGAAGGTAATCTCTGAATCAAACCATGATGGTGTAGTTAAACACATATTCTATGAAGTTTCAAATGGTGCCAAGTTTCATCAAGGTAAAGTTTTGGGAAATGTGTTTGGAAAATGCATGGTCATATATAAGACAGTTATAAAATTATATTATTGAACTAGTTCTGAACAATAGCAGTCAGAGAATGTTGGCTTTCTTGAGAAATATTAAAGCAAGATATTAGCAAGCTCTGACTTCAAATCCTGGTTCTATCATGTGCCAATTATTATCCTGGGGCTATTACTGCACTTTCTAAACTTTGGTTTTCTTATTTATAAAGTGAGTATAATATTTATTTTGTGTGTGTTTTTTTTAGTAATTATCAGAGGAAGCGTTCATGAAGACCTATAAGAAGTAAGATTGCCAGATTTAACAAATAGAATAAAGGCCAGCCACTTAATTTATATTTTCATAAGACAGTTATTTGACATCAAATCTTTGATATTTATATGAAATTCAACCCTAATAGCATATTTATCTAATTTTGAGCTCTAATAATAAAGTGAGCTATGTCTCAATAAATTATTAGCACAATAAATGTTATTTATTTTAGAATGAATTAACGCGAAAGAGAAATTTGTAAACAAAAGTGTAGATAATCAGGATAGACTGAAGTACATGTGAGAAAGAGAGGAGTGTGGAGAGTGGTGGAGGTGTTGGGAAAGGTAAATCAAATACCTTTACTATGATACTATTCTTTTAAGAGAAGTTTTTTCAACCTTCTTCACAACAATTCAACAAAATCCATAAAATGGTCACCAAATCAACAAGTATCTAAGTAACTTTTATTTAAAGGCTATGCCAATAGGACTCAATATTTGGCACTTGCCAACTTTCAAACTTTATTTTGAAAAAATGTTGCCTTTTTTAAGACATAAAGGTAACCAAGTAGCTGTATCAAACCCTGCATTTATGCTCTTACCTTTTCTAATAACACACAAGATATTATATTGCTTGGATTTCAGGTTAGTATGTGCTTGATCTATAGTGAGCATAGCCTAGCTGATTGTTTGCTGAGCCTGCACTTTACACAAAGCTTAATTTATGTCAAGACATGTGGGTAGAGATTTATAAGAGGAAAATATAAGTCGCCTTATCTTAAACTTTCTAATAATTTATAAATCAATAGAGCCTAAATATTGAAGATAAAGCTCATTGCTAAGTTATGTCATCATTGTAAGTATGTCACCATAAGTTATGTCATCACAACATAAATACATGTTCTGTGGTCCTGTTGGATACTCCAATGTATTACAGTGCCCAGAACTTTACCTGAAAAGACTAGATCCCCATAACATTTGGTGTCCAACTAAATCTGTATGGATTTGATTCATTAAGGAAGATTTATTAGAAAGTTTCAGCCAGGGGTCCCAAAGTCCTTTATTTTTTTTTGAAATCAAAAATTCTAGACCAGGAATGCAGTTTTTAAAAGAATTTTGTTTGTACAGGTGCTAAAGTTCTTTCCTCAGCACAGGAAAAAATATCTGTGTATGAATGAACCAGAAGAAGGCACTTTAGTGGGGATGTATCTATGTAGATCCATGTTAAAGTTTAATAGGCTAAACTTTCCTCCATACAGTTTTGCTCTTTTTTATTATTAACCTTTTTATTTAATCATCATGTTTACAAAACTTTTTATACTGGGGTTTCTGTCATAGAATGTACACCACACTTCACCAGTGCAATCTTTGCACCACCAATGTCCCCTCATTTTTCCTCCCCACAAACAATCCTCTGCCAGTCACTCAGACAGACAATCTGCCTCTCTCACTCACTATTATTGTCATGTATTTGTCATAATGGTTAGTGCTCTAGCTGCACTCAACTCTCTTTGTGGCAAGCTTCATGCCATGAGCTAGTCTTCCCAGTATTTCTATTGTCTTTGGATATTATTGCCATACTATTTTTTATTTTTCTCACATCCCACAGATGAGTAAGACTATTCTATGTCTATTCATCTCTCTCTGGATCATTTTGCTCAGACTAATTATCTCCATGTCTATCCATATGTAGGCAAATTTAATGACTATTTTTTCTAATAGCTGCATTGTATTTCATTGTGTAAATGTACCGTTTCTTAAGCCACTCATCTGTTGTTGCTCACTCGAGTTGTTTCCAGATTCTGGCTATTATAAATAGCACTGCAATGAACATAGAATTTTAGAAGGCATTTTTGTACTGTGGTTTTGTGTTCCTAGGGTATATCCCTACGAGTGTTATTGGTGAATCATATGGTAGCCCATTTTTCAGCTTTGCGTGGAATATTCATTTTGTTTTTTAGAAAGGTTGGACTAGGAAGCATTCCCACCAGCAGTGAATGAGTTTTTTTCTCCCCACATCCCTGCCAGCACTGGTTGTTCTTGTTCTTTGTGATGTGTACCAGACTCTGTGGCATGAGATGATACCTCATTGTTGTTTTGATTTGCATCTCTCTGATGATTAGTGATGTGAAGCATTTTTTCATGTGCCTTTTAGCCATATGCATATCTTCTTTGAAAAAATGTCTGTTAATTTCTTTTGCCCATTTTTTATGAGGTTAGATGTTTTAATCTTGTTAACCTTGTATATCTTGGATATTAGTCCCTTATAAGATGGGTTTGGGGTGAATAGTTTCCCCCATTCCATGGATGTCCTTTGTGTCTTAATCACTGTTTCCTATATGGTGCAGAAGCTTCTCAGTTTAATGTAATCCTATTTGTCTATTTTCTGCTTACACTTGTTTAGACAGTGGTGTTTCCTCCTTGAAGATGCCTTTAGTCTCGATATCATGGAGTGTTTTGTCTTTGTTTTCTTCTATATAGTTTATAGTGTTAGGTCTAATATTAGGCTCTTTAATCCATTTGTATTTGACCTTTATAGTGTTATATGGAGTTTTGAGTTTGCTCTTTTACATGTGGTTGACCAGTTGTCCCAACACCACTTGTTTAAGAGGTTTTCCTTGCTCTATTTGATTAATTGATTGTATTTGGGAGTTCATTTTCTGAATTCTCAAGTTTATTCCATTGATCTGAATGTATGTCTTTATTCCAATACCATGCTGTTTTGATGACTATTGCTTTTTGATACAATTTAACTTTGGGGAAAATGATGCTTCCCATCTTCCTCAGGATTGCTTTAGCAAATTGTGGGCATTTATTCTTCCAAATGAATTACAGGAGTGTTTGATTCACTTCTTTGAATAATGTCATGGGTATTCTTAGAGGGATTGCATTAAACCTGTACAATGCTTTGGGGAATATTGCCATTTAAATAATGATGTTTCTTCCAATCCATGATCAGGGTATATGCCTCCATTTTCTTGTGTTCTTATTTATTTCTTGAAGTTTTTTTTTTTTTTTTTTTAGTTTTCTTTGTATAAGTCCTTCACCTCTTTAGTTAAGTTGACACTAAGATATTTGAGTATTTGTGGTACTATTGTGGAGAGGATTTTATATATGTATGTGTATATGTATATATATATGCAACATTCCCACCCCCAATGTCCCCCCTCCCTCCCTCCTTTCCAACCCTTGCCTGTATTTGAGACAGGCATTCTATTTCTCTCACTAATTAAAATTGTCATGATAGTTGTTAGTGTAGATATTTTCCTAACTACATCATTACTCTTTGTGGTGAGCTTCATATTGTGAGCTGGCCCTTTCAGCTCTCATCTCTATTGTCTCTGGGGATTATTACAATAACATCCTTAATTTTTCTTAAAATCCATAGATTAGTGAGACTATTCTGTGTCTATCTCTCTCCCTCTGACTTATTTTACTTAGCATAATAGATTCCATGTACATTCATGTATAGGAAAATTTCATGAATTCATCTCTCCTGATGGCTGCATATTTTATTGTGTATATGTACTACAGTTTCTTTAGCCATTAATTTGTTGAAGGGCATCTTGGTAGTTTTTAGAATCTGGTTATGTAAATAGCGCTATAGTGAATATAGGTGTGAGGAAGAGATTTTTGAATTGTATGGAGTGATATAGCTGGATCATGTGGGAGCTCAATTTCCAGTTTTTTGAGGAATCTCCATATTGTTTTCCATAAAGGCTGGGCTAGATGGCATTCCCACCAGCAGTGAATGAGAGTTCCTTTTTCTCCACATCCCTGCCAGCACTGATTGTTCTTATTCTTTGTGATGTGTGCCAGTCTCTGTAGTGTGAGATGGTACCTCACATCTAACACCATGCACAAAGGTCAAATCTAAATGGGATTTTTTAATGTCTATTTCTTCTCTATTATTATTTGTATATAAGAAAGCCATTGATTTTTGTGTGTTAATTTTGTAGTCTGCCACTTTGCTATACCAATTTATTGTTTCTAGAAGCTTTTTGGTAGAGTCTTTAGGGTTTTCTAAATATAGTACCATGTCATCTGCAAAAGTAAGAGTTTGACGTCTTTCTTTCCTATCTGGGTGCCCTTGATATTTTTTCTTGCCTAATTGCTAAGGCAAGTACTTCCAGTACTAGTTGAATAAGAATGGTGAGAGGGGGAAATTTTGTCTTGTGCCAAATTTTAGAGGAAAGGCTTTCAGTTTTTCCCCAGTGAATATAATATTTGCCATGGGCTTGAGGTAAATAGCCTTGACTATATTGAGAAAAGTTCCTTCCCTTCCTATTTTGTTGAAAGTTTTTTTTTTATCATGAGCAGACATTGTACCTTATTGAATGCTTTCTCTGCATCTATTGATATTATCATATGATTTTTTATTTTTCCTTTTGTTTACATGGCATATTACATTGATTGACTTATTTATGTTAAACCATCCTTGCATTTCTGGAATGAATCCTACTTGGTCATGGTGTATGATTTTCTTAATGAGACGTTGGATCCTATTTTCTAGAATTATGTTGAGAATCTTTGTATCCATGTTCATCAAGAGTATTTGTCTGTAGTTCTCTTTTCCTGTGACATCTCTGTCTGCTTTTGGTATCAGGGTTAGCTTTGTAGAAATTATTTGGGAATATTTTTCTTTCTTCAAATTTCCAAAACACCCTGAAAGGGATTGGCAATAGGTCTTCTTGAAAGGTTTGAAAGAATTCACTAGAGTATCTATCTGGGCCTGAGCTTTTGTTTTGGGAAAGACTGTTTTTTTGTGGGTTTTTTGTGTGTGTTTTTTTTTACCATTTTGATTTCATCAATAGTAATAGGTCTGTTAAGATATGCCATATCCAACTCAGCAACAGTCTGCATGCAGGGCAGATCGCTCCACATCAGCCTGACATCAACGAAAGAAATGCACAGAATCCAGAGTCTTTAAATATAAAAGTCTGATACCAACTATAGCTAAAGTGTGAAAAAGTTTCACCGGGACCTTGAGAATGACTGGAGTTGGATAGACTGGTATGCCTGGAACCCAGAGTCTGTCTTATGCCAATAAACTTCTGGGGTGTGGCCTTTTTGTAATCAGGTCAAGGATTTTTTTTCCATTTTCTCCATTTTTCTGGACCTATGCAAACATTGGCGATTGCCACTATCACACCTTTACTATATTTTTTTTACTCTTATCCTTTAAGGAAAAAAATACAACTTACTGAACTTAAAAACAAATTACTGTAGTAGAATGCCTGTCTCGAATACAGGCAGGGGATGGGAAGGGGGGAGGGGGTAATGGTGCACTGGTGAAGGGGGTGTTCTGGTTATGACTGTAACCCAAATATGATCATGTTACTTAAATAAAAAATACATTAAAAAAAGATATGCCAGATCATCTTGGATTACTATGGGAGGCTATAGGAGTCCAAGAATTTATCCATTTCTTCCAGGTTTTAAGGTTTTGTGTCATCGAGTTCCTCAAAGTAATCTCCAATTATCCTTTGAATTTCTGTATTGTCTCTACTAATCTCCCCCTTTCATTTTTTTTTAATTTTTATTTTGATCATATTGGCTGACATATCTTTCACAGTAGTATTTTAGGTACATATTAACATTGAATCAAGGGAATACCCATCACCAAATTTATCCTCCTCCCATCCCCGTTCCCTTCCTGAAACCATATCCCCCACCATAATCCCCCGGGGCTGCTAGAGTAGGCAATGCCCTCTTTGTCTAGCTTACTATTAGTGATCATATATCTGTTTTGTCCTGGTACCCTCCCTTGTTTCCCCCTCTATTTGAGAGGTAGAGCTTGATAATTCGAGTTATGTGGTTTTGTTTCAAGGAAAGAAAAGCAATAGAATGGAGTAAAAAATAAAAAAAAAATAAAATAAATCAAATAAGCTGAAAATGGCAGAGTCCTTCTAGAGGCTTTCAACCTCAGTTTGATGGTCCCCCAAGCCAGGAGCGACTTCTGAGCGCATAGCCAGGGTAACCCCTGAGCGTTACCGGGTGTGGCCCAAAAACCAAAAAAAAAAAAAAAAAAAAAAAAAAAAAAAAAAAAAAAAAAAAAAAGAAAAAGGTAATTGAAACACCACATCAATACAGAAAGAAATATCAAATTAAATACCCAGTGAGCACTACAGCAATAAAGACAAGCACCACACAATAGTCTCGGTTCTGAAATCAAACCATGCCAGAGTACAAAAAGAAAGAGAAAGATAAAATAAAAATAAAATTGGAGACATCAACTTCAATATCTACACCAAAATAAAGACGTCAATAAAAATAGATCAATCAATAAATTTATATATGGAAAATGATTATTTTGTGCTTTTTTTTTTCTTTTTCTCCCTGCATAGGCACAGTAACTATTGTGGATATTATAGAGGGAATTCCCTTGGCCTAGGAGATACAGGGTTTCTCCACCCCTGAAGTATACTATTATGGGATTAACTATAGACTCCTTGCATGATCATTTACTCTCCCCTCGGTGCTTTTTTGGTGTGTAGAAGTCTTCTGCTTCCTTATGGATGGTAAAATCTAGAGATCTTGGTGTCTGTACAGCTCAAGGAATGGAGCTTATGATGAAGTCTTTCTTTGTGGTTCTAGCAGTTCTGCTTCTTCAGTGTCGTTTTAATCCATCTTCTGTAGTTGGTGGTCTTGGTCATTACATTGCTCCTATGATGGAGCCTGGAATAGAGTCTTTCGTTATGCTTCCAGAAAACCCGTTCAGTTGCAATGGTCTCAGTCAGACCTCTGGAATTAGAGATATTGTTTGTTGCACAGATCATGGACCAAAAGCTTGGCTAGTGCTTGTTGTTGTTGTTGGTGGTGGTGGTGGTCCCGGGATGCACACTGTCCAGTCCTGGTTGTAACAACCAGTCATCTGTATATAGCGATCTTGGCTTTTGCACAGATCAAAGAGTGACATGTCTTCTGATTTTGTCTTATTGTTGGCTGGTGAGGAACGACAACTTGCTCTTGGATCAAGTTGTTCCCATTTCCTTGTTGTCAGGTTATCAATTTAGAACTGGCGCATGTTGGCATCAGAGCAGCATTATGGATGCTCTGGAGGGGATTTCGTTCCTGGAGCTGTTGTGGAGACCTCTGTCGTTTCCTGTGTCTGGGATCCTGGAGTCAGGGTTGGACGGCCAGTGTCTAGTTCCCTGAGGTCTAAGTTGGTTCCACATGACATACGTTCAGGGTTCCCCCTTTCATTTTTAATTAAGGTTATTAAATTTCTCTCTCCCTTTCTTTGTGAATTTGGCTAATTGTTTGCTTAACTTGTTAATTTTTTTCCAAAAAACTAACTCTTGCATTCATTGATTTTGGGGGGATTTCTTATATTTCCAGTTCATTAATTTCTGCTATAAGCTTTATTTATTTTCATCTGCCTATTTTTCCTTCATTTTATTGTTCTTTTTTCAAAGTTTTAAGCTATGCCACTAAATTATTTCTGTAGGCCCCTTCTTTCCTGATGAATGCTTGTAAAGCTATAAAATTTCCTCTTAATGCCGCTTTTGCTGTCTCCCACAAATTCTGATAATTTGTGCCTTTATTCTCATTTATTTCCAGGAATCTTTTGATTTCCTCTTTGATTTAGTTTCTTACTCACAGGTTGTTCAGTAGTAAGTTGTTGGGTTTACAGTTGTTAAGTTTTCCTCTGTGTCTGTTTGTGATTCACCTCTCATTCCAGTGCATGATGATCTGAGAAAGCAGTTCTTATTATATCTATCCTCTTGATTTTACAGAGGTATGCTTTTGACTCAGCATCTGGTCTATCTTGGAGAATGATACATATACATTGGAGAAGACTGTGTAACTGGGTTGTAGTGTGTATAACTTTTTCCTAAAAGCTCTCCCAACTAGAACTCTATCCCAAAGTTACACTGGCAAACTATAATGATAAGCACTCAAATTTTCATTGCACTGTTATTTAGAATGGCACCTAGATGCCATATTTATAGGGGAGCCCCTCTATGTTAATAATGAGGGATCTTCTGGGTTTTGACTTTGGGAGAGTGCAATATTGGGTTTTGAACTCAGGAAATCAAATATGTATGCCTTCACTTCTTAAATTTGAAATGTTTGCTTTTATGCCAGACCTGGTGATGCTCAGTGCTTATTTCTGGCTCTGCACTCACTAATCACTTCTGGCAGACTGGGGTTTATATAGGATGCTTGGGATCGAATCTAGGTTGTCTGCATGCAAGGCATTGCCCTACCAGCAGTACTATCACTCTAACCCCCATCCTTAAATTTGAATCAAAGTTATTTATGTAGAATTGTAATTTGTGCTTCTCTCTTAAAAAAAATATTTTGGGAAACAAACCAAATACCCTACTGTGGTTAAATGGATCAAGAATATGTGGTCTAGAGGCTGGAGAGATAGCATGGAGGGAAGGCGATTGATTGCCTTGCATACAGAAGGATGGTGGTTCAAATCCTGACATCCCATATTTTCCCCCAAGTCTGCCAGGAGCAATTTCTGAGCATAGAGCCAGGAGTAACCCCTGAGCGCTGTCGATTAAGACCCTAAAACCAAAAATAAATAAATAAATAATGTGTGTGTGTTGTGTGTGTGGTCTATAACACAATGGGATACTATCAACTCTAAAATCAAATCATACAATTTTCAGCAACATAGATGGAACTAAAGGATATATGCTGTGAAGTCAGTCATAAGTGATAGTTATAGTATGATCTCTCTCATATGTGGATAAACATACTTAAAGATATATATCAAGGTAGCAATAAAAGGTCAAGGACAACACAATGTGAAACAATGTAACTGAGTTGGTGGAGGGGGAAATGTTGGAAGGGAGGGTCACTAGAGTCCTTGGGGGAAGGTACACTGGTTATGGGGGTAGTATTATATGATATACATAAGAAACCGCCATCAGTATGATTATAAATCACATAACCTCAATCAATAAAATAGATGTATGTTTAAAAAAACATTTAATAGCATTATCCTTTGAGACCTTAGAACAAAAGCAATCCACTAACAAAGAACAAACTCTATGCTCCAGATATCATTTCCTTTAAAAGGACCCAGAACACACTGCAAATACAACTGGATTCTAATTTGGGGCAGGAATGGACAGATGAGCCTGGCATATACTTGATACTCCAAACAAGTACATGCTCAAAAATAGATAAGCTTGTGCAAAAGAACACAGTCAATTTTTTAAATCAGCACTCTTATCTGAAAGTACTAGTGAAAAGTTAAGGAAGGAACCAAAGCTAAGCCTGAAAAGTCTATTACAGTAGGCAGAAGAGTAGTACTCCAGAGATGTCTCTTTTTTAATCCTTGAAACCTGTTAGGTTCCATGGCATAGTGGTCCTCAAACTATGGCCCGCGGGCCACATATTGTATTTGTATCTGTTTTGTTTCTTCATTGCAAAATAATATATATGCAGTGTGCATAAGAATTCATTCATAAGTTTTGTTTTCACTATAGTCAGACCCTCCAATGGTCTGAGGGACAGTGAACTGGCCCCCTGTTTAAAAAGTCTGAGGACCCCTGATAGGGGAATTAAGGTTGCAGGTAGAATTAAGATTGTTAATTATCTGGCGTTAAGAACATAAAATTGGGCTGGTTTGCCCAAAGTAATCACAAAGGTATACTCCTGGAAGATGAAGGAAGATGTCAGAGTGATAACCACTGATTTATGTGCTTATCTTTGAAGATGGAGAGGACAAAGAAATGTGGGTGGCCTCCTGAGCTGGAAAAATCAAGAGAACAGAAGAGAGCACAGCCTTGCTGATACTTTCAGCTTAATTTATTCATACCCATTTTAGATTTTCTGACTCTGCAACTCTAAGATAATAAATTTGGGGGCCGGTGAGGTGGCGCTAGAGGTAAGGTGTCTGCCTTACAAGCGCTAGCCAAGGAAGGACCGTGGTTCGATCCCCCAGCGTCCCATATGGTCCCCCCAAGCCAGGGGCAATTTCTGAGCGCTTAGCCAGGAGCATCAGATGGGTGTGCCCCCCCCCAAAAAACAAAAACAAAAAAAAAGATAATAAATTTGAATTCTCATAAAGCATCAAATATGTGCTCATTTGTTATAGGAGCAATGGGAAACTCATATATCTTTTAGGATTATAGTTTGTGGTGCATGTATGATGGAATGAGAGTTGGAATAAGGGATGGAATGAGGGAGAGTGATCACTCGATAATGATCCAGTAGATTGCCTCAAAGATGTAAAGACAGTGGTGCTTAGAGCCATGAATCTACTTGTAATTAACCTGAAATGTGGAGATACATTAATGCACTAATTGAAAGCAGCAGCAGAGTTACAAAGGTAAGGGGTGCACAGGTCAAACAAATTTAAGTTGTTTGGGATATTAGGTCCAGTTTGAGTCAGAGAAGCAGGATCTGCTTTGACCAGGAATAGCTTTAATAGCCTCAAATGGGATATTTCTGTTATTTGTCTCCGAGATAAATTCTCCCTGTCAGTTCATTTCTAAAAGAGAAGTAATTTCATTATATACCTCCATTCTTTCTTCTGTAGGCCACCAATCACCAATTTTTTCTATATGATATCATTTTAGAAAAAGAAAACAATAGGATTAGTCTAGGGGCTAATTAGTCCAGAGACAATTTTTTCCTTTCATTTTTCACGGTTCTATCTATGATGAATTTTTTTTTTCTGGCCATACCCAGTGATACTCAGGGCTTACTCCTAGCTCTGTGCTCAGAAATCACTCCTGGCTTGGGGGACCAAATGGGATGCCAGAAATAGAATCTAGGTCCATTCTGGGTCAGTAGCATGCAAGGCAAACACCCTACCAATGCGCTATCACTCCGACCCCAGAATTCTTATTTTTTGTTTCTGAGCTCTACCCAGTGGTACTCAGGGCTCCCTCCTGTCTCTGCACTCAGGCAATACCTGGAATGACATAGGGGACCACATGCATTTCCTGAGTTTGAATATGGCTTGGCTGCATGCAAGGCAAGAGCTCTATCCCCTTGTATTATTTCTCTGACCTAAAAAAAAAGGATTTTTGAATCCTATACACTGTGGCACAACTTTTTTTTTTTTTCGGGCCACACCCATTTGATGCTCAGGGGTTACTTCTGGCTAAGCGCTCAGATATTGCCCCTGGCTTAGGAGGACCATATGGGAACCTGGGGGATCCAACCGCGGTCCTTCCTTGGCTAGCGTTTGCAAGGCAGATACCTTACCTCTAGCGCCACCTCGCTGGCGCCCTGATACAACTTTCTATCAGGAAAGTAATTTGTTGCTTATTTGCTATGTGACATAGGGACTAGGGTTAATTTTTCTCTATTGAATCTCAGCACTAGACTAACCTGTTAGCCACCTTTTCACCTCACAGTTTTTTCCTTAGATTTCCTGGGAGGTCTTCCCAAATTTATTCTCCACATTACTGCTCCAGTGTTCCTGTTTCTTAAGGTTATTATTAGTTCTATGGTTGTCTTCATCATTTAAAACAATAGTTCTATTGCTCACACAGCATTTAATTTTTGTTCCAAACTCAGCTAGTTCCTTTATCTTGCATTTTCTTAAAAATATTTATCCTGGGGCCGGAGAGATAGCATGGAGGTAAGGCGTTTGCCTTTCATGCAGGAGGTCATCGGTTTGAATCCTGGCGTCCCATATGGTCCCCCGTGCCTGCCAGGAGCAATTTCTGAGCCTGGAGCCAGGAATAACCCCTGAGCACTGCCGGGTGTGACCCAAAAACCACAATAAATAAATAAATAAATATCCTTTATTCAGAGGATCTCCATTACTCTTACTGTTAGTGTAAACCTCATGTTTTGTAAAATCAACAATTTTACCAAATAATTATTTTGAAAATAACATTTTTAAATATCATTTTTGAAAATATTTTTCAAACGTGTTTTCTTCTGAAGATTTCAAGTGACAGGTATTGTTCATATTGTCTGATATTTTATAGATTTTTTTAACCATATCTAAAATATCAGTCATCCTTGGAAAAGGAGCACCCTATTCAGAACTAGTGAAGTATGGTGATCTGGTCAGTGCAGTCTTCCAATTGCCTCTTTAAATTTGAGAACTTGATGTGTGACCCACCCTTCTTTTTATTGCATCTGAATCTATCCACTTTAGCAGAGGTTTCTAAACTTACTTGGTCTACCACTGCTTTTGCAGAAAAAAAAATTGTTGAGCTCAAGTAAAAGCAATAGTTCATGGGGAGGGTGCTTGCCTTGCACTCAGACAACCAAGTTCAATTCCTGACATTCCATAAGGTTTCCTGTGTACTGCCAGGAATGATCCCTTAGCAAAGATCCAGGAGTAAACCTTGAGCACCACTGGGCTTGGTCTAGTACTAGAAAAAAACATTATTGAGCTTTTTCCATTGCCCCTTTCAACCCCAGAAATCTCCCTTCTTAAAAACAAAAACAAAACTGAAAGCAATATCCAATTGCCCCTAATGCTACTACTGCTACCTTCCAGTGCTCCCCCTTCTCTCCTAGGGAAAGACTGGAAAATCTTTTCAGCTCTTTGCAGAATTAAGTACTTTGGGTAAGTTTGCTAGGAGAAAGTTGTCCCCCTGACCTTCCAAGATAGGGCTTGTGATCTTTCAAATGGTTTTACTTTGTTTCCTCCTCCCCAGGGTAGAAAAATACCTAACTATACTTACTTCTCCACCTACTCCCATTTAAAGCCAATCTATCATTACTGTGGACTTCTTATTCTAGGCTTTAATGCATAAAAGTTCTTCCTGGCATTTCTTTTTGTTTATGAGTGTATTTTTGTTTTGTTTTATGGCCATACAGCAATGTTCAGGGCTTACCTCTGGCTCTGCATTCAGGGGTCATTCATGGTATGCTCAGAGGACCTTTATGTAGTGTGCTAGGAATTAAACCCACATCTGCTGTATACCCAGGCGTGCTAGGAATTAAACTCAGATCTGCTGCCTTAGCTACCCAAAGCTAGCACCGTATCCTATCTGCTCTATTATCTCTCTGATTCCCTGCATAAATATTTTAATAGAACATGAGAGGAGGCCAGATGTTGCTAGGCTTGTGCCCTTTGGAAACTTTTATTGAGAAGCAAGAGAGACTTTAATTATGGGTGTTTAGAGACATTTCCTACTGCCTAAGTCATTTCTACTCCACAACCAGAATGGACCTTGTTATTATTATGGTTTATTTATTTATGGTTATTATTATGGTTTATTTATGGTTTATATGTTTATGGTTATTTTTATAGTTTACTTATTTATGATTTATTGGTTTATGGCTTCTTCCCTTCTCTCTCAAATATCACACTCATCCCATAATCACTATCTTCGTGATAGTTTCTTAGAATAGTGCTGGCAAAGTTGAGTCAGAGAAGGAGGTTAGCAAAGAGTGCTTGAGATTAATACCTGCAGAAAGGTGAGAAGGCAGGACTGTTCAGAAGCTAAGCTGAGATGCAGCCCATTGAAGACTCCAAATAACCCCACAGGAGTTCTGGTTGAGATAACCTTTAGATATCCCACATTTGGGCAGGACCCAGGTTTCATATCCTCAAGTGTTTATTCTTTTGATGTCAACAATCTGTGAGGTGTGACTCTAGGTAAGGCAATTAACAAAGGTTTGAAGCTGAAAATCCAACTTTGAATGGATGAAAGAATAATTCATTCATTCCAGCAGACTTAGATTAGAACCAAAATTGGTTCTAAACACATTGATTAATAACAAAAATGCATAGCTAACTAGAGAATGTAAAGGCAGCATTATTAATGAGTCACTTATTTGGTGTTGGAGGGACAGTATAACTGGAGGTTGCTTGCCTTGCACATAGCCAATCCAACTTCATTCTCCAGCACCCAGTATGTTCCCCAATCCCACCAGGACTGATTCTTTGAATGCAGAACAAAGAGTATGTTCTGAGCATAGCCAGGTATTGTCCTCAAGTAAAAAGAACAACAAACCCCCCCTTTTTTTTTTTTTAATGTGGGAAAATACCTTACCAACTGGTGATTAGACAAATAAAAGGTGGCAAGCTTTTACAACTGATTATTATGTAACTCCCAAAGAAAGAAAATACTTTAATACTCTAATTTTTTTTTGTTTTGTTTTTGGGCCACACCCAGCGGTGCTCAGGGGTTACTCCTGGCTGTCTGCTCAGAAATAGCTCCTGGCAGGCACGGGGGACCATATGGGACACCGGGATTCGAACCAACCACCTTTGGTCCTGGATCGGCTGCTTGCAAGGCAAACGCCGCTGTGCTATCTCTCCGGGCCCTCTAATTTATTTTTTAACCTTGAAACCATTGTGTTAAATGGGAGCCAGTTGGGAAAAAAAAAGTCACAGATTGTGATTGCATTTATATGAAATGTCTTGAACAGACAAACTCAGAGGAAATGATAAAAATCAAAGGTTGCTCAAGGCTGAAAGGAGAGAGAAAAAGAAGAAATATTAGCAATAAGTATTTTCAGAAAGACTATACAGTAGTCAGTCTTTTGCCTTGTATGCAAGCCACCTGAGTTAGATCCCCAGCCACATATGATCCCTTGAGCACAAAATCAGGAATAGGTTCTACATATCTCCAAATGTGACCCAACAAACAAGCCAATATTAACAAGCATGTGGTTTCATCTGGGGTGGAAAATACTCTAAGGTATGGTAACTCTGGAAACAACCAAGATGCCCTTCAACAGATGAATGGCTAAAGAAACTGTGGTATATATACACAATGGAATATTATGCAGAAGTCAGGAGAGATGAAGTCATGAAATTTTCCTATACATGGATGGACATGGAAACTTATGCTCAGTGAAATAAGTAAGAGGGAGAGAGACAGAATATTCTCACTCATCTATGGGTTTTAAGAAAAATGAAAGACATTATTGTAATAATGCCCAGAGACAATAGAGATGAGGGCTGGAAGGACCAGCCCACGATAGGAAGATCACCACAAAGAGTGGTGAGTGAAGTTAGAGAAATAACTACACTGACAACTATCGTGACAATGTTAATGAGTGAGAGAAGTAGAAAGCTTGTCTTGAATAAAGGTGGGGAGAGGGTGAAGGAGGGAGATGGGGGGGGCATTGGTGATGGGAATGTTTCACTGGTGAAGGTGGGTGTTCTTTATAAGACTGAAACTCAACTACAACATGCTTGTAATCATGGTGCTTAAATAAAGATATTATTTAAAAAATGGGTATGGTGACTTGATTTCATAGCTTTTGCATAGATTAAAAATGACAGGTAAAAAAAGGAAAAAAATGACTGAGGTGCATTGAAAAATGTGAATTTTATGCTGTGTTATTTATCTCAGTAAAGTTCTTATAAAAACATTTTGGCATACTTGCTTTATAATAGTTCGTCTTTCTTTTTCAAATAGTGTCAGTATTTCTTTTAAATAGCACACTTAATCAGAAACCAAATAACTAGAAGAATGAACAAATTAGTCACTCTCAGAGCCATGACAACTAATTGCAATTAATTAAGCTATAGCAATGTTTATCACGTAGATGAATGTTTGGGGAGCTAACTGGGGTTCATACAAAAGCAAAATAAGGTTTGAAAGGAAGTTTCACTGTTAGCTTTGCTGGGAGTTCACTGCAACAGGGCGTGAAGCCAGGAGGATGGATGTAGCCAAGACATGTCTGTTCTCTGCTCCCAGATATGACCAAGACGTGCCTGTTCTCTTCTCCCAGAGCTGTTCCACAGTGCACCCCAGCTGCATCTATCCCAAGAGGGCACCTTTTTCAAACCTGCACAAAGATGCCTTGTAGCTCAGTGGTAGTCTTGGAGAAAGAAAATAAACAATGGCCAGAGAGACAGCTCCAAGCACTGAGCTCTTGCTTTGCATGGAGAAACCTGGATTCCACCCTGCCCTACACTGCACTGTGGTCCTCTGAGCACTGCCAGAAGTGACCCTGAGCACAGAACTGAGAGTGTCACTGAGCACCGCCAGATGTGGCCCCTAAAAGAAACAGTAAGTAGACAACAAGAAACAGATGGTGACAGAAACTAAAGACCACCTTCCTGGGGTGTGTGTTGGGGGAAATGGGAGTGGACTTTATTCTTGAAGACACAGCTAGGACCTGAACATGAAAATAGGTTAAGGGGGTAAGGAAGGTATTTGATGCATTATGAAAAGTTATAATAGGTAAAATGAGGACGCTGGAAGGCACTGGGAGAAGCATGAGTCCTTCTTTGTCCACTCAACAAATGTTTACTGAGAAATCTTGGCACCACTCTCCTAAGTTAAACTCTTAGGTTACAGCAGAGACACCTTTTGCCAAAAAGAACTGAAAATTGAATTGGCAAGGCAAACAAGAGTTACACCACACAAAGCTAAATGCTGACAGTGGAGTGTTTATTGGACACCTAAGTTCTCTATAAACAAAGAAAGAAGGGGTTTTATGTAGGAAGTATTTTTCATTATCCAGATGTCAAAGAAATAATCCTGGTAGGTAAAGCAGAAAAACATTGTTTTTCTGGGTAAATAAAATGGACTCTAGAAGTCTCTGCTTCAGAATCTATGGTCTGTTATACTCTTAACATGGATTTATTTTATGACTATTTATTTAATTTTATTTGGGGAGTTTTGTCCACAAAAGGACCCTCGCATTGCTCAGGGCCTACATCAGATAAATGGCTCAGGTGGTCCTTGGGGAAACATGAAGTGCTGGGGATTCAACCTGAGCACTTTCCAGTCTGTTGAGTGGCCTTAACTCCAGACCTCATATATTTATTGAGTGGAGATACTGAGTACTAGTCATAAAGCATACAGAACATGTGATATCAGGGATTGAACATACACAGCATGTTGAGCCATATCCAGGCTATCTATTTAACTATTTAATTGCCCCCATGTTATTGTCTCAGATCAAACTAGGTCTAAAAATTTCATATACTTGGCCTGAATATCTCATATTCTTATCTTTGCATCCTCAAATTAAAATGCCATAAAGACAAGAAAAAGTAGATTAGTTCTCATTTACTTGGTGCACAATATCTAAATGGAGTTCACAATCATTCTTGAAGACTTGCTGGTTGTTTCGTGATAAGGATCTTATATAAAGGAGAGAGTAGAGAATTATAGAGGGATGATTTCTTGCTGTCATTATAACTGTTGCTCTTCTTCTGCAAAGCACGAAATGCTTATTAATAGCTAACATCTATATTCTTTTTCCTGGGAAATTTTGCTTTTGAACTGAGCATAACAATAATTTAATTACTTCAGAGTATGAACCAACTGCATGTTTTGGGGAACCACTTTAAGATCCTAAATTTTTACCAATACTAATAATGACAAGACTAAAATTTAAAGATCAAAAGTTTAGTCCTCTAGAGGCCAGAGCGGCGGTGGTGCAAATGGTAAGGCTTCTACCTTGCTCATGCTAGCCTCGGATGAACCAAGGTTCAATCCCCTAGTGTCCCATATGGTCCTCCAAACCAGAAGTGATTTCCAGCGAATAGCCAGGAGTAACCCCTGAGCGTCACCGGGTGTGACCCAAATGACCCCCCCCAAAAAAAAAGTTTAGTCCTCTGAAGCACTTTCATCTAACACTAGATTGCAAGTTACAAGTCAAGGTCTAGAGCCAGTGGTCAGAATGCATTTTTGCATGCTTGAAGCCTGGTTTCTATCCCTGGAAACAAATGATCTTCCAGTACTGCCAGAAATGATCTTTGCACAGCAACTGGTTTACCTCCCAAACAAACAAAGGAAAAAAAAAAAACACCTCAAGGTCCTTTCTATAGATATCTGAGAAACTTTCAATTTAGCTTTATGTGCTTAATATTCTTATAAGGTGACAATATTACTTTATAATATTTCAAATTTTAAAGAAAATGGTGAGGACAACGTGTAGTAGTTTGAAAATTGTGCAAGAAGCCTAGTATACTCAGTTCTCATTTCACAAGTGGAGAGGCTTCAATGTGGGCATGAAATTGCCAGAATCACAGTATATATGGTGATCAAAAAAAAATTGAAGGAGTTATGGGAAAAATAGTACAGTGGGTAGGGCATTTGCCTTGCACATGGCCTACCTCAGTTTGATCCCCAGCTTCTTATATGGTTCCAGAAGCCTGCCTGGAATGCTTTCTGAGAGCAGAGACAGGACTGAGCACTGCTGGGTGTGACAAAAAATAAAGAAGGAAAAAAGGAAGGGAGGAAGGGAGGGGGAAAAGGAGGGAAGGAAGGAAGGAAGGACGGAAGGAAGGAAGGAAGGAAGGAAGGAAGGAAGGAAGGAAGGAAGGAAGGAAGGAAGGAAGGAAGGAAGGAAGGAAGAAGGGAGGGAGGCAAGGAGGAAGGGAGGGAAGGAGGGAGGGAGGGTGGGAGGGAGGGTGGGAGAGAAGAAGGGAAGGAAGGGATTAGTGTTCTTGTTGGGGTTTTTTTCTAGAGATTTCAAACCTCTGAAACTAGAATGCCTTCTGTATTAAATGCAGGTGTTTTATTAATATATCATTGATTCTGTCTTTCATTATGGACCAGATTAATAATATAGGGATTAAGGAACATGCAAGGCATGCCAAAAACCCAGCTTGATCCCCAGCACCATATGGTCCTCCAAGCATCTCCAGGTGCAGTCCTGTAGGCCCCCAAACACTGCTGGTATGGTTACACAGGGTTGCCTAGAGGATCGAGTAGTATCCTTTGCTCTCACATTGAACCATTAGCTTGGTTCATTGAGAATTGCCAAAGGGGTCCTCAAGTTTCCTGAGTACTGCTTTGGAGGCTTCCACTCCCCCAGGTATAATTTATAATCTTTTTTTATTGTGGTGAAATATTCATAAGATAATAATTGCCATTGTAACCACTCTCAATGAACAGTTACATATTATTAAATTCATGATATAAAATGTAATATTTATATTATATATCCAGCATTTACAAAATTTTTCTCTAACTCAGACAGAAATTGAATCAATAAAATAATAACTCCCCATTTCCTCATATTCATATAACTTGGTGAACTCGTATCTATTTTCTATCTACAAATTCGCATATTCTAGAGTTTCCATAGAGGTAGTGTACATTTCCCTTATTCTAGCTTATTTAACTTAGCATAATATTTATAAGGTTTATTCATGTTACAGTGTACCCAAGTACTTTATTCCATTTTATAGTTGAATAATATATTATAATCTGCCTATACTGTATTTTTTCTATGCATCTGTTGATGAAGTCTTAGATTATTTCTACCTTTTTACTATTGTGAATAGTGCTTCTGTGAGCATTGACATTCAAGTATTTCTTTGAGCTCATATTTTCAACTCTTTAAGGTGATACCTAAGAATGGAAGTTATGGGCCATAAGATAATTCAATATTTAACTTTTGAGGAACCATTAAACTGGTTTTCTTTTTTGTTGTTTGTTTTTGGCTTTTTGTTTGTTTGTTTGTTTGTTTTTGGGCCACAACCAGTGATACTTAGGGGTTACTCCTGGCTATCCACTCAGAAATCACCCCTGGCTCAGGGGACTATATGGGACTCCGGGAAATCGAACTGCAGTTCCTCCTGGGTCACCGCATCCAAGGCAAACGCCCTACTGCTGCACCACTGCTCCAGCCCCTACACTGATTTTTAATAGCTATATAATGGCTAAGCAATGGCTATACCATTTTGTATTGTCATCATCAACAAATGAGGACTTCAGTGTCTACATACATCCTCTTCAACATATGTTATTTTTCCAGGTTTTGGATCATATCCCAGTTGATGAGAAATGGTTCTCATGTGGTTTTAATTTGTCTCACAAATTAAATAGTGGGCCTCTTTTTTCATATGCTATTTGTCATTTGTTATCTTCTTTGAGGAATATTTAAGTCCTTGGCCCATTTTCAAAAAATTATTATTTTATCTAAATATCATGGTTATAAAATTGTTCATTGTTGAGTTTCAGTTATACAATGTACACCACCCTTCACCAGCACACATTTCTTGTCACCAATGTCCACAGATTCTTTCCCATACCCTCACACCCCCACCTGCCTCAGGGGGAGATTTTTACCTCTTTCTCTCTCTCTCTTCTTCCCCACCCTTTTGACACTGTGGTTTTCACTATTGTTAATGAAGAGATTCCATGTATATCACTTTATCCCCCTTCAGCACCCAATTCTTGTCCAGAGCGATCAGTTCCAACTATCAATGTCTAGTGGACCCTTCTCTACTTTAACTGTACTCGCTGTTCTTTGTGGAAAGCTTCCTACAATGAACTTGTCCTCCTGGCCTTCACCTCTATTGTCTCTGAATATTATTGCCATACTATCTTTTAATTTTCTTATATCCCACAAATGAGTGAGATTATTCTATGTTTGTTCCTCTCCCTCTGGCTGATTTCACTGATCATAATACTCTCCATATCCATCCATGGATGAGCAAATTCCATTACTTCATTTTTTTCCTAACAACTGCATAATATTGTGTTGTATAAATGTACCACAATTTCTTTTTTTTACTTATAATATTTATTTTAATCATAGTGGCTTACATATCATTGACGATAATATTTAGGTACATATTTAGGTACATATTAACATAATGGGAGTTCCCATCACCGAATTGTCCTCCCTCTACCTCTGTTCCCGTCCTACCTCCCATATCCTCCTCCCTCACCCCCCGGGGCTGCTAGAATAAGTGGTCCCCTCTGTGCCTGGCTTACTACTTAGAGGTCCTACACCTGTTTGGTCTTGGTACCTCCCTTATTTCCCGCTCTAATTGGGAGGCAGGACTAGATAGTTCAAGTTATGTGGTTTTGTTTGAAGAAGAGGAAGGTACTAAACTGGGGGAAAAATCAAATACGCCAAAAATGGGCGAAGTCCTTTTGGAGGCTCTCATCCTAGGTTTGAGAGATGAAGGGGAAAAGGAGGGTGAAACATCACAACAGTACAAAAAGAAGTGTCAAGTAAAATATCCAGTGAGCACTCCAACAATAAAGATAAGCACCACATAAAGGCCATGGTCTTGAGATAAAAAACATGGCAGAGCACATAAAGGAAGAAAAGAAAAGAAGAAAAATAAATAAATATAAATGGAGACAACAACTTCAATAACCACACCAAAATAAATCAACAAAAACTAGATAAATAACTAAAAAAAAATGTTGTGTGCTTTTTTTTTTTTTTTTTTGCCTTTTTTTCTTTTTTCCTCCCTCCTGCATAGGCACAATAAATATTGGGGTCATTTGAAAAGGAATTCCCTTGGCCTAAGAGATACATGATTTCTCCACCCTAGAAGTATGTTGTCATGGGATTAACTATAGACTCCTGTCAGGTTCATTTACTCTCCTCTTGGTGCTTTTGTGGTGTATGGGAGACTTCTGCTCCATCCTGGGTGATAAAATCAGACCTCTGTATCTAGAGATCACGGTGTCTGCACAGGTCAGGGATTGGAACTTATGATGAAGTCTTTCTTTAAATGTACCACAATTTCTTTAGCCACTCATCTCATCTCAGGCACTTGGGTTGTTTCCAGATTCTGGCTATTGTAAATAGTGCCAGAACAAACATAGAAATGTAGAGAGCTTTCTGCATGGTGTTTTGAGGTTCTTAGGGCATATCCCTAAGAGTGGCATTGCTAGATCATATGGAAGCTCAATTTCTAGTTCTTTTGAGGAATATTCATATCTCATTCACCAACAATGAATGAGATAGTCCATTTCTCCCCACATTCGTGCCAGCACTGGTTGTTCTTATTTTTTGTGATGTGTGCTAGTTTCTGTGGTGTCAGGTGATACCTCATTGTTGTTTTGATTTGCATCTTCTTAATGATTAGTGATGTGGAGCAATTTTTCATGAGCTTTTTGGTCATTTGTATTTCTTTCTTTCTTTTTTTTTTTTGAGAAACTTCATTTCTTTGCCCCATTTTTGGATAAGGTTAAATGTTAATTATTTTTCTTGCTAAGTTCTCTCAGTGCATTGTATACCTTAGATGTTAGCCCCTTATCTGATGAGTATTCGGTGAATAGTTTCTTCCATTCTGTGGGCAGACTTTGTATTCTAGTCACTGTTTCCTTTAAGTGAAAGTGCTTCTCAGTTTAATGTAGTCTCATTTGTTTATCTTTACTTCCACTTCCTTGGACTGCCATTTGCCCATTTTGCAATGGTATGGTTTGTTCTAGACATTAAATATTTATATATGAAAACATAGTAGGAAATATTTTTGTCCATTCTGTGTTTTACACTTGGAGAGCACAGATGGTTTTGTATATTTTATTTAAATTTTTATTTAAGGCATTGTGATTTACAAAGTTATTCTTACAATATTTCAGCACCAATCACACGACCAGTGTCAACCTCCACCAATATTCCCAGATTTTATCCCATACCTTCCCTACCCCCCAAAAGCTTGTCATCATAACAGGCACCTTTTAAAATTTGGATCTCATTGTTTCAATGTTGTTTACTCCTTAGATTATGGCTTAGATATTAATTTCTGTCCTTTCTTCACTCCATCAATGCACCTAAGTCTTCTGTTTTCCATTATTTTATATCTGTCTTTCTCCTCCACTCAGTTTCTTTCCTTCCCCTCATTATATACTTGAGGTCAAGAGTTTTATGGACAATCCCTGTTTAAAGTATTGTATTTCTTCATGCAATCATACTAAATACCACATATTAGTGATGTCATCCTGAATTTATCCTTCTCCTGGCTTACTTCATTTAACATAATGTCTTCCAGTTCCATCCATGTTGCAATAAATTGCATGATTTCATCATTTTGTACAGCTATGTAGTATTCTATTGTAAATAGGCACCACGTCTTTATGATTCTGTTGTTGGACATCTAGGTTCATTCTCACTATTAGTTTTTGTAATGTGCTTGATGAATAGTGATGTGCATATGTCTTTTTGAATACAGTTTTTCTATCCTGAGGATATTCAAAAGTGAAATTGTTGGGTCATATGGCAGCTCAATTCTGAGTTTCCTGATAACTCTCCACTCAATAACTTTTTTTTTTTTTTGGTTTTTGGACCACACCCGGCGATGCTCAGGGGTTACTCCTGGCTGTCTGCTCAGAAATAGCTCCTGGACATTGAGACTAAAGGCATCTTTAAGGAGGAGACAGCACTTTCCAAGCAAGTGGAAGCAGAGATAAACAGATGGGACTATATTAAGCTGAGAAGCTTCTGCATCTCAAAGGAAATAGTGCCCAGAATACAAAGGCCACCCACTGAGTGGGAGAAATTATTCACCCAATACTCATCAGATAAAGGACTAATATCCAAAATTTACAAGGTACTGACAGAACTATACAAGAAAAAAACAACTAACCCTATCAAAAAATGGGGAGAAGAAATGAACAGACACTTTGAAAAAGAAGAAAGGCAAATGGCCAAAAGGCACATGAAAAGATGTTCAACATCACTAATCGTCAGGGAGATGCAAATCAAAACTACTATGAGGTACCACCTCACGCCACTGAGATTGGCACACATCACAAAAAAGGAAAACAAGCAGTGCTGGTGGGGATGTGGAGAGAAAGGAACTCTTTTTCACTGCTGGTGGGAATGCCGTCTAGTACAACCTTTATGGAAAGCGATATGGAGATTCCTTCACAAACTGGAAATTGAGCTTCCATACGATCCAGCTATACCACTCCTAGGAATATACCCAAGGAACACAAAAATACAATACAAAAATCCCTTCCTTACTCCTATATTCATTGCAGCGCTTTTTACAATAGCCAGACTCTGGAAACAACCAAGATGCCCTTCAACAGATGAGTGGCTGAAGAAACTGTGGTACATATACACAATGGAATACTATGTAGCCATCAGGAGAGATGAAGTCATGAAATTTTCCTATACATGGATGTACATGGAATCTATTATGCTGAGTGAAGTAAGTCAGAGGGAGAGAGAAAGACGCAGAATGGTTTCACTCATCTATGGGCTTTAAGAAAAATGAAGGACATTTTTAACAGTATCTCAGAGACAAGAGAGATGAGGGCTGGTAGGTGCAGCTCAGGACATGCAGCTCATCACATAGAGTGATGAGTGCAGTTGCAGAGATGACTACACTGAAAACTATCATAACAATGTGAATGAATGAGGGAAGTAGAAAGCCTGTCTCGAGTACAGGTGTAGGGGGGTGAGGAGGAGGGAGATCTGGGAAATTGGTGGTGGGAATGTTGCACCGGTGAAGAGGGGTGTTCTTTACATGACTGTAATCATACAACTATAATCATGTTTGTAATCACGGTGTTTAAATAAAGATAAAAAAAAAAAGAAATAGCTCCTGGCAGGCACGGGGGACCATATGGAACACCGGGATTCGAACCAACCACCTTTGGTCCTGGATCGGCTGCTTGCAAGGCAAACGCCGCTGGGCTATCTCTTCGGGCCCACTCAATAACTTTTTAAAAAGCTGTATCTCTAGTTTCTAAATGAAACTAATTAAAAGGCAAACAAAATCACAAAAAATAAGGAGTATATATATATATATATATATATATATATATTTGGGGGTGGAGCAGTGGCACAGCAGTAGGGCATTCGCCTTGCATGCGGCCAACCTAGGATGGACTGTGGTTCGATGCCCTAATGTCCCATATGGTCCCCAAGCCAGAAGTGATTTCTGAGCACGGAACCAGGAGTAACCCCTGAGCATCCCTGGGTATGCCCCCAAAAACCATATATAAAACATATATATGTATATATAAAACATATATACATGTATATATATGTCTATATATGCCTATATATAGACACAGAAGAAACTGTAACACCTTTTCTAAATCTAAGTTCTTCTCAAAGGATTTGACTTTTATATTCTGAGTAAAAACACTCTACTTTTTCTGATTTTCTGGAAACAGAACTGAGAGTCTTGTGGACCTATGCTATTTTACCCAAGTCAATCACTAGCTATAGACTTGGGATGAGATATTTAGTCTGAACCTTAATTTCTTTATTTTGTAATGATTAAGTGAAACAATGTAAAGATATATGTGTGTTCCAAACATAAGTTCAGACCTCAATATAAGGTAACTACAGGTAACCACTATTGTGGTACAAAATGGTGGTACTCAAAATCTTGAGTCTCTCTACACCCTCTCAGTTCTTGGTCATCATTGGTTCCATGAAACCTAAAAGTCTATACTTGAGGGGCTGGAGTGATGGTGCAGCAGTAGGGCATTTGCCTTGCATGTGCTAATACAGGACAGAATGCAGTTCAATGCCCTGGCAGCCCATATGGTCCCCCAAGCCAGGAGCGATTCCTGAGAGCATAACCAGGAGTAACCCCGAGCATCACCAGGTGTGGCCCAAAAATAAAAAAAATAGTCTATACTTAAATTGCTTACATGATATGTCCCTTGAACTTTTCTTTCTCTTGTCTTCTGCATCCAGCTGGAACAGGAACTGGAACTTCAGTTTGAACAGTCAAGTTTTTTTCTCATGTCCTATTAATCCTGTGTGTTCTGGTCATTTTAAAAGGACTAAGAACTAAAATAGAGTAGAGCATATACAAAGTTTTCTTTGTTACTCTGTTAAGAGTCAACCCTTAATTTCTATAAAGGCATTGTATCTTAATGGTCTAGGAAATTTTCCATGTGAATTTTCATTCACATTCTCTACATGAATGAGAAACAAACTTCCAAAAATGATAGTGCAGAAAAGAAAGTTATTGATAATAGAAAAATGTTACAGGGAACATTTATATTATATATTATTTACATTAAAAAGGGGGTTAGATTAAAAGATTAAAATAGGTGGGACTTTGGTAGATGCAGGCATTCAAGGTTAGTGCTTCAGAATGAACAACTTGGGGTATTGCTCTGTGGCAAAGCATGACTCTCTTGCAAGCATGGAACTGTGAGTTTAATTCCTAAAACTACCCACATGTGCTGCGTGCCATCAAGGCAGTTCTGGTGCCAAATTTGGGTGTGACCTCTAGTGTGGTTAGGCACATTGCAAACATTGCGATTAAAATGTGCAACGCCCAGAAAACAAAACCAAAAAAGATATGCCAGCACTGCTGCAAGGTATGCTGCTGTGAGAAAAAGGAAGGAAGGAGGGGAGGGAGGGAGGGAGGGAGGGGAGAGGGAGGGAGGGGGGAGGGAGGGAGGGAAGAAGGAAAGAAAGGAGAAAGAAAGGGAAGAAGGAAGGAAGAAGGGAAGAAGGGAGGGAGGGAAGAAGGAAAGAAGGAAGGAAGGAAGGAAGGAAGGAAGGAAGGAAGGAAGGAAGGAAGGAAGGAAGGAAGGAAGGAAGGAAGGAAGGAAGGAAGGAAGGAAGGAAGGAAGGAAGAAAAGAAGGAAGGAAATGAGGAAGGGAGGGAGGAAGGGAGGGAGGAAGGAAGGAAGAAAGGAAGGAAGGAAGGAAGGAAGGAAGGAAGGAAGGAAGGAAAGAAGGAAGGAAGGAGAAAGCAAGAAACAGTAGCAGTTGAATCATCCCAAAGAGCAGTATGACCAGAATGTGGGGAACACCCAGTTGTTACTGTGCTCTCTGATGAACATCTCACTGAGCATATGAGCACTATGAACAGATGTGCATCCCCTGCAAGTCCCACCACCACATGTGTGTAAACCCTGGTCATGACAACAATAGCAGCAAGAAGGCAATAAGGTGTGTTATTGGGGTGTTTGCAAAAAATCAAGGTACAGTGTGAAACACATGACTTCTTATTCAATCTATTAGTCACCTTGTGGCTTTCTTAAAGTTTACCTTACCTTCCATGTTTGCATTAGACTGATATGTCGGGCAGCCTCAACAATGGTGCCAGTTTGCTCAAGCACTTCCCAGTAAGAGATAAACTCCTTGGAAGACACCTTAGAAAAGTCTGGATTTTCAGATATGTTTAATCCCTTGTAAAATTGTATTAAACCTATAAAGTCAACCCTGTAAAGATTAACATAGATTTTATGGAATGGTAGTTCTGAAATTAGGTAATTTAAAAAACTGTGACCTTTCTTCCTAGTCCTTCAGTTTTCAGTTGAGGAAAGCCAACTACCCTATGGAGATGCCCATATGACATAAAACTAATAACTACAGCTAATAACTACAGGAACCTATAGTCTTCCCCAAGACCCTGAGTAAACTTAGTAAAGAATCTCTCCATCCCTGTCCCTTTAAGTTGAGCACTGAGAAAATGACATCAACAGATACCTTGATCAGCCTGTGGAAGACCTTGAGTTAAAGGCATAGACCTAAGTCATGCAGAAATTCCTGCTGCAGTTAGCAAAGCATAAAAGCTTTTGTTTTGAGTGTCTGAGCTTAGAGTAGTGTATTAAATAGCTAATCCACCTGGATAAAGATAAATAGCTAATACACCTGGAGAACAGGTGAACAGTTCTGCAATAAGTCCTGTCAGGTCAAAATGATGTTGCTTGGAATTCTGGGAATGACCAAGAACCAAATGATTCTGCAGCTGTGACCTAGGACTTCCAGATATCGAGTGACTTGTGAAACCAGAGCTCCCAGATGTGAAGCCACAAGATTTCACACATTCATACCATGTTCTGACATAATTAGTATCAAGAAGGTTGAGTTGCATCATTTTTCATGGAAAGCAATAGATGTTTTCTTAAAAAAAAATAAATTTCTCTTAATAGGCAGAGAAATAAATTTCCCTTAATCATGATCCAGATAAAGTGAATAAAAATAGATTATCTATTTTTATATAAATGTAGGAGTGAGAATGTCAAAGTGGGGATGTTAAAGAGTAAGAGGAGTGAGGGATCTACCAAGGAAGTATCTTTATCATCATCATCATTATTATTATTATTATTATTATTATTATTATTATCCTGGAAGCTTGGGAAAATAAACCATAACACACCATAGAAGTGTGTGAGCATTTAGTTTACTAGGAAAAGGAAGACAAGTGGAACACAATAAAATGAGTGATGAACATGAAGGCTGAACAAAGATATTTTGGAGTGCATCTTGTAAGAAGTCATTCATTCTGGTTAGCTACAGGGGAAATTGTCTCAAACATTAGGAATGCCTTGAAGAACTGCTATTTCCAGTAGGACTGACTCAAGGACCTCAGTGTGTCTGGCACCAGTGACTTTTCTGTTTTCTCTGCTTTTACCACTTCTCCAGTCTTGCTTTTTCTTGTGCTGACTACATTAATTGCTCCCTTTCTCTTGTTTTAAGTATGCAAAGTCACTTTAAACAAGTAACTAGGAGCTGGAGAGACAGCTATGACAATGTGATGCCAGTAAGATCTCCAGCACCTCATGGTTCCTTGAGCTTCACTGGGATTATATACCCTACCCTACCCATGCCCACAAAGGATCCAAAGAACCATCACTGGTGTCACTTAAACTAACAAATGAGTAAATAAATAAATAAATAAATAAGCAACTACTTAACTATAGTTAGACTCTCAGAAAATAAAGTTTAAATGTAATTAGTATCTCCATTGGCTAAATAATAAAGGCATTTAGTTTACTCTTTCCATGCTTTTCCATAAACCTCATGTCACTGATATTCTATTAACTATTGACTCCAGCCAGGATTTAGACACACAATTACACATTTTTATTATTCATTTTGACGTACTGCTATATATTTTTTTATTTTTTTTTTACTGCTATAATTTTAATAGTTTTTTGTGTGGGCGGGGGCAAACCTGGCTGTGCTCAGGGGCTACTCCTGGCTCTGCACTCAGAAATCGCTCCTGGCAGGCTGAGAGGACCCTTTGGGATGCTGGCGATCAAACCTGGCCGCATCTGTCCCAGGTCAGCCACATGGAAGGCAAATGCTCTACCGCTGTGCTATCACTTCTGCCTCCTTTTGCTTAGTGTGAGTTTTGCATCCTTCCTTTAGATTTTTTTTTCTTTTGATGGAATACCGGTTAGTGCAAATCACTCACTGAGAATCTTTTAATAATACATTTTCTAAAAATGTAAGAAGTATTTTCTTTTATATTTGAACAATAATTTAGATAAATCTAGAAACTGTGTCCTGAGTTGCTTTGTTTTCAGCTTATTATCTTCTGACCTATGGGGTTGTTGAAAATCTCATTCTCATTTTTTTTATTTTATTTTATTTTATTTTATTTTATTTTATTTATTTATTTTGGATTTGGGGGCCATACCCGGTGACGCTCAGAGGTTACTCTTGGCTATGCGCTCAGAAATTGCTCCTGGCTTGGGGGGACCATATGGGATGCCAGGAATCGAACCACAGTCAGTCCTGGGTCAGCCATGTGCAAGGCAATTTTCCTACCGCTGCGCCATTGCTCTGGCCCCTTTATTTGTTTATTTGTTTGTTTGTCTGTTTTTCGGTCACACTCAATATTGCTCAGGGGTTACTCCTGGCTATACGATCAAAAATCGCTCCTGACTTGGGGGGGATCATATGGGATGCCAGGGGATCAAATTGCGATCTGTCCTAGGCTAGTACACACAAGGCCTTACCACTTGCACCACCGCTCTGGCCCCATTTTTTAAAGATAATTTTTATTATGACCAAAGTGAATTACAAATCTTTCACAGTAATATTTATACATAGTGACAATGAATCAGGGACATTCCCACCACTAGTGCTGTCTTCCCTTTACCCCTGTTCGGAGCATGCATCCCATATCTCCCTCCTTTGCCCCCAGACTGCTAGTATAACTGCTCCCCTCTTGTAGATTGGGTTGTAGATTGGGTATTGATACTATTGTCATTGACTTTAGGTTTAGTGTTTGAGTTTGATCATTTTTATTTCTATTCAATGTTCATTCGGTTGTTTGGTTCTGGTACCATCCAATCCCTCCCCCCCTCCCAATTCATGAGGCAGAACAAGATGATTCAAGTTATGTGGTTCTGTTTGAAAAAGAAAAGAAAAGAAAAAAGAAAAATCTGGGATTCTCATTTCTTGTAGGCATCATGTCTTTTCCCTCAGAATGCTTTTAGAATGTTCACTTATTTCATATTATGGAATTTTGCATAGTATATTTAAGAATGTATTCTATATTTACTTTTGGGGGACACACTCTGGACTTTACACTCAGAGATCACCTCTGGTGGACCTCTGTGGAACATATGGAATGCTGAAAATTGAACCTGAGTTGGATAGATACAAGGAAAGTACCCATTGTATTATCTCTTCAGCTCTCAGAGTGTATTTTATTTTTTTATTTTTTTATTTTATTTATTTTTTTTGTGTTTTTTGGGTCACACCCGGCAGTGCTCAGGGGTTACTCCTGGCTCCAGGCTCAGAAATTGCTCCTGGCCGGCACGGGGGACCATATGGGACGCCGGGATTCGAACCGATGACCGCCTGCATGAAAGGCAAACACCTTACCTCCATGCTATCTCTCCGGCCCCCTTTTTTTTTTTTTTTGAGGCCCACACCCAGTGACGCTCAGGCGTTACTCCTGGCTATGTGCTCAGTAATTGATCCTGGCTTGGGGGACCATATGGGACATGGGGGATCAAACCGCGGTCGGGTCCGTCCTGGATCAGCCGCGCGCAAGGCAAACGCTCTACCACTGCGCCATCATCGCTCAGGACTCCTCAGAGTGTATTCTTAATTCATTATTCTGAATATACATAAAATATATAAAAAGTTCTATATATGCATAAAAGTTGTCTCACATGGAGACACCTTTTGGTTTTGGGGTATCCTTGCTAGGATCTCTTTAGTTATTCTTACTGGTCTTTATTTCTGACTATTAAATATATACAAAAGGTCTAGGTGTAGCCTCTTCTCTGTTTTTCTTTAATATTTCTGCACATATTTCTTTAATATTTTTTCAACTTAATCCCAGAACATTAATTTTTTTGGTGGGATCATGCCCTCTTGTGCTCAGGATTTAATCCTGGAAGGCTCAGGGGACTGTCTTATGTACTGGGGATCAATTTGGGTTGACCACATATGAGGCAAATGCTCTAACCATTGTACTTTCTTTTTGATGCATTGAAGCTTCTGTGAAACTCATCTATTAAGTTTTTGTAAGTAATCATGTATTTTATTTTAGCAATTGATTGATTCTAGTTCTAATCTATACCAAGTAATTCTGCTTTAGTTTCAAATTTGTTCTATTATTGACTTTTATTTCCACCTAGATTTATTTCTTCGATGATTTTGAGACTATCTTCATTAGGGAACTTGCCTAGTATTTTGTTTGATTTGGGGCCAACTGGGTATCAGTTGTGCTTGGGGCTTACTCTTTATGAATGAAAGGTTAACTCAATGGTAGATCCCTGTTTTTCCTATGTGAGACTCTGTACTCAATCCTCAGAAACACACACATAAGCTTATGAGTTAATTAAAGAGAAATTAATAGCCCAAGAACCAGATGCTCTCTGGGAATCAAACCCAAAATCTTGCATGACTAGTCATGTGCCCTACTATTTGAACCACATCCCCTAAAACTATCTTTTCAAGTACTTGAAATCTGAGATCAGGTAAAGTTGAGATTTAAATTTGGAAGCGATTTAGCTTTTCCCTCCTAGTAATTCTCACTTGAAACCTAAACTTTGCCAGGAGAGCTCAGTAACTTGAGTTTCTTATGACTACTTAGAGAAGTCTTGCATTTTGCCTGTTTATTGCTTAATATTGAATAAACAAAACGTGAGACAACCAGTGCAGATTAGGAGTTAATGCTAAGGTATATAAATGTGGAATGATTTAAATACAGACTAATTTCACAAGAATAAAATGGAACTGTTTCTCTGATCACTTCCATATTACTAACTATAATTTCCATTACTTCTCAAATTGTAATTTCCTTCATAAAATTAACCTTTCTCTTTTTTTAATGTTTGAAGTTTCATTTAAACGTTATGGTTAAAAAGGTGTTCATATTGCAGTCATTTCAAATTTTCAGTGTTATAATACCAAATCCACATGAGCGACTGTCTCTCCAGCAATGACCCATTACCCACCCACCTATTCCCTATTTCCCCCCCCCCCCTTAGTAGGCACCAAATTATTTGCTTTTCAAAAAAAATTTTTTATTGAGACAATTGTGAATTACAAGTCTTTCACAGTAGTATTTCAGGCACATAGTGACAATGAATTGGGGCCTTTTCCATCACCAGTGTTGACCTCTCATCACCAGAGTTCCCAGCGTTCATCCCAAACCTTCCCACCCCCAACCACTGTTACCAGTGTAACAGGTCCATTTTGTGTTTAGATTGCTATAGTTTGGGTCTCTTGATTTTATTGTCATTGACTTTGGCTTGGGTATTTAGATATGACCTAAATAATTTATTTTATAATGCTTGTTACAACATATATCTTATGATATTGTTATTAAAGACATTGTCTAAGTATTTGCTGAGCAGTTAGGTGCCAGTTGAGCCTTCGATACTATTAATTTTGCTCATTGAGCTTAATAGCTTTCCTATCTAATTTACTGTGCTTCTACCAGGCTGTTAGTACTATGATATTTGGAGATATTATGTGACTGCATATGTGACTGAGTGCTCAGGAAGTTGTGGGCCTGGATAATTCATCTCAGTTGGGCTGTTTATATGTTCACAGAAGTCAGTTGTGGGTTGGAGCAGTTGGCCTTCCAACAGGGGAGATTTGGTCTGCCCCATCCTGAGAAGGCTCCAGAGTTCTTGGTCCAGAGTAAACTTACTCTCATCGACTTAGCTGTGGTGTCTCTCCAAGATTGGTTATGGAGCTTTAACTTCCTCCGATTCTATTTCCAGTTCAGAGGTTCCTGCTTTAACCTCACAATGACTTCAGATCAAGATCATTTTTCTTATAGTCTGCGGTGTACTTCCTTTGAGAAATAGAACATTAACGTTTTATTGTGGTTTCCTGCTTACAACATTATTAATTTTTATGATTTTCATGTAGATAGTTACTCACCTTCACCATCTCCAAAGTGTTCAAGGCCCTCTACCCTGTCTTTATGTCACTTCTAGTTCTGCCTCTTCCTTCCCCTAACTCAATTCTCACCTACACCATTGGTACTCTGAGTTTTGTAATGCAAAATGAAGAGTTTCTCATCATTTGATACTTTCTGTTTCCTGGTTTTGTTTTTCTATATACCATAGAGGAAGTGAGATCAATTCTCCCTCTCGTTTATTAACTAAATACAATGCCCTCCAGTTTTTTCCAAGTTACAGGGAACCACATTACTTCATCTTTTCTTGTAGCTGAGTGGTATTCCATTGTATGCTTGTCTGTCATTGAACATTCGGGTTTTTTCATTCTGGCTCTTGTACTTAATGATACAATTAATACAGAATCTCATATATCTTTTGTTACTGTTATTTGTTTTATTGGGCCATACCTGGTAGTTCAGGGATTGTATCTGGTTCTGTGCACAGGGACCACTCCTGGCAGTATTTGGGGGACCAAAAGTAGTATTAGGGATTGAGCCTGGGCAGCTATGTGTAAGGCCCAAAACACTATGCTATTTTTTTGTTTACTTTTAAAATTAATGTTCTTATATTTTGAAGGTAGGAAGTATTTTCAAGAAGTATAATCAATAGATCCTATGGAAATTCTATTCTTACCTTTTTAAGAAATATCTATAATGCTAGGGGCTCCCGTCTTTTTCATAGAAACTTGGAACATGAATCATTTTGTTTTACCTCATATTTCTACATCTTTCTACAAATTGAAAAAAGAAAAGAACAGAAGTGGAGGGTGCCCAGGGCCCAAGTGGTCTCAGTGCATTGGGTGGGGGAGAAATGGTCAGAACTAAATATCCAAGCCAAAGCCAATGACAATAGAATCAAGATACCCAAACCATAACAAGCTAAACACAAAATGGACCTGTTACACTGGTAGACCAATGGGCTAAGGATGGAGGAATGGGATGCTTTTTGGGAACTCTGGTGGCGGGAGGTCAACACTAGTGGTGGGAATGGCCCTAGTTCATTGTCATTATATGCCTGAAGTATAACTATGAAGGGCTTGTAACTCAAAATGGTCTCAATAAAAATTTGAAGGAAAAAAAAGGAAGATCTATAATGCTTTTTATAGGGACTGAAACAATATCCCACCAACAGTGGATGATGGTTTCTTTTTCAATTCGCTTCACCAACACTAATTGTTTTCATCTTTTTAATATATACCATTCTCATTAGTTTGAGATATTTCATTGTCATTTTTTTTTGTTTCAACGGTAAGAAATGATTATAAACTCTTTTTTGTTGCTGTTGTTTCTGGGGTCACACCCATCAGTGCTGAGGAATTATTCCTGGCTCTACCCTCACTCTAGTCAGTGCTTGGATGACTGTGAGATGACAGGGATCTGGGTCAGCAGCATGTAAGTCAGGTATCCTACCTGTTGTATTCTCCAGTCTCAGAAGATAAATACTTTATATATATATATATATATATATATATATATATATATATATATATATATATATATACTGATTGTATATTCTCTTTCAGGAATTGCCTATATGTCTCTTCTTCCCACTTTTTAAAGGAATTGTTTCTTTATTATGTTAAACTTTATGGGCATTTACTTAACTTGAATTTTAACCCTTTATTTGATGTGTTGTGAAAAAATCTCTCCTATTCAGTAGGATGGCTTGTTATTTTAAACTGATGGTTTTGTTATTGTTGTTGTTGTTTCTATGAAAACATTTGTTTAGTTTGTTACAGCTGGTTTAAATTTTCCATATATCCAAAGGTTTGTTCTGGACACTCAGTTCTATTCCCATAGTCTGAGAGTATGTCTTTATTCTAATAACACACAATTTGATGATAACTTTATAATTAATTAAAATTCAAACAATGATAGTCTTCCCTTCTTATTTTGACATTTTTGGAAAATTAAACACTTTGAAATAAATGTAAATAAATTGAAATTTAATCTGACAGCTGGAAAATACCTCAAAACAAGATGGAAAGCCACTTTATTAGGAAGAATTTCTTTTTTATTATTATTGTTATAAAGTGATTTATAGTTATTTTCATATTATTGTTTTATCTTGCAATGCTAACATCCCACCTCATCCCCAGAGTTCAGTATCCCTTTATTACTTAGGTACTATGTGAATAACTTACTTCTTGCATCACCTTTAAAGAGTAATACACTTTGTTAATGGTAAATTGTCAGGATTAAATTATATTAAACCTTAGTTTTTGGTTTGGAATGGGTCTTTTGGAAGAATTGGGATGTTTTGATCAAAAATAGATTTGTTAAGAAGCTTAAAACTTGCTTTACATCATAGCCAGGGCCACAAACATGTTAATTCACTAGAAAACCTGTTTTACAAGTGGATTTTCACTTTGTTTAAGGAAAACCTTTTGTGTCCAATGAATCAGCAAAAAACATTTTCTAAACCCTCCTTGAATCACACATTAAAGTAAGCAATAAAATTATAAAATGGTAATTTGTGAGAAAACTATGCGTGCAGTAATAATTATAGTTATATGCCAACTATACTGACTTTTCATCAAAGTGAACCACTGTGCTTTACAGAATTTATATTCCAGGTTTGAATCCAGCTTTCAAAAGCTTCTTTTAAGACCTGAGAAGTAAATAAAACCATTGCCCAACTTTCTCTTTCCATTCTATTAAGTGAATTGCTTCATTGATACCTAGTCTTTTCTTTTCTTTTTTATAAATTTTTTATTTTTAATTATGAGAACAAAGATGCAAAGAAAGAGAACAAGGTAAAGTTACATTGGAAGGACAATCACCCATAAACAAAATTCTCAGTAGTCCCATTGCTGATATCTTAACTTTGAACTTTCAGCCAAAGAACATTAAGAAAAATAAAACAGAACCCATGTACAATTACTTTGTCCCTCAAGTCCCCAGATTATAATACATTATAATATTTCTTAGCAGCACACAAAGCAATCTAAAGCCATAAAACTTATGTAACTCCTTAAACATTGAAGGCAAAGTACTTTTATACATTTCCATGCACATGCATATTAGTTTAAGTTAACCTCAAAAGTTTAAGTGGATTGTTTTTCTTAAGGATTAGAGTCAAAGGAGCACAGTAAAAACGGTCTTAGAGTGGCAATTATTGTTTGCATAGGCCCACCAAAATATGAGGGACATGGAAAGGAAAAGCCTTGGCCTAAATACAAGGAGACCCTACCCCTGAAGTTTCCTGGCATAAGACCAACTCTAGGTTCCAGGCAAACTAGTTTGTCCAATCCAAGTCATTGTCTGTAGTGCCAATACACTTTTATTTTTCACACAGTCTCTGTTATTGGTATCATGTTTCTGTACTAAAGATCCTGGAATCTGCATATCCTGCATTGCAGTCAGGATGGTGCAGAGCGTCCTCTCATTTCACCTCACAATTAAAGAGCAATGCAGAGAGCCCTGTCCTGTAAGCAGGTCGTTGTTGTTGTCAAGTCTTCTTAGTGTTAAGGGAAGTCTCTTTTGAGCAGGTCGATGTCAGAGCAGTGGTAGGGTCTTCCCTGGTAGAGGATTGCTTCCAGGTGTTGTTATAAAAAAAACCTTGGATGGGGGCCGGAGAGATAGCATGGAGGTAAGGCGTTTGCCTTTCATGCAGGAGGTCATCAGTTCGAATCCCGGCATCCCATATGGTCTCCCGTGCCTGCCAGGAGCAATTTCTGAGCATGGAGCCAGGAATGACCCCTGAGCACTGCTGGATGTGACCCAAAAACAAAACAAACAAACAAAAAAAAAAAACAACAAAAAAAAACCTTGGATGTTTTGTAGATAGCTTCCCTGGTTCAGGGGTGAATGGAGGATGCCCATTCTTCTGAGGCCTGTGCCAGGTCATTCTATCAGTGTTCAGGGTGTGCGGTCCCATTGCACTACAAGATTTGTGTGTTCCAATCTCTGTTAGATAAGAACTTATTTGTATGTATAGTATTTTCCCATTTTAATGTGCCTATGCAAACAAGGAACAATGCCACGTGGCGTTATCAGTGCATATGGGGCCATAAGAATAAGTCCAACAATCCCCATGACATGGTTCAGTCATAAGTATTAAAACTGAGGGGCTCTTTCACCAAAATTCCTTATTGAACAGCTCACAAAGAGAAGACAAGATAAAAAGTGGGATACCTAGTCTTTTCTTTTTTTTTAAATATAATTTTATTTTAATTATAGTGGCTTACATATTGTTCACAGTAATATTCCAGGTACATATTTACATTGAATCAGGGGAATTCCCACCACCGAATTGTCCTCCCACAACCGCTCCCATACTGCCTCCCATATCCTCCACTCTCCCCCCCAGTGGGTGCTAGAATGCGTGGTCCCTTCTGTGTCTAGTTTATTACTTAGTGGTCTTATAACTGTTTGGTCTTGGTGCCTCCATTACTGCCCCCTCTAATTGGGAGGCGGGACTAGAAAGTTCAAGTTATGTGGTTTTGTTTGAGGAAGAGAAAGGTAATATAATGGGGTAAAAATCGACTACGCCAACTATGAGCAGAGTCATTCTAGAAGCTCTCATTCTTGGTTTGAGGGACAAAGGGGAAAAGAAGAAGGTGAAACACCACAACAGTTCAAAAAGAGGAATCAAATAAGATATCCAGTGAGCACTGCAGCAATAAAAATATGCACCACATAGTTGCCATGATCTTGAGATAGGAAATATAACAAGGCACAAAGAGGAAGAAGAGAAAAGAAGAAAGAAAAAGTAAATGTATAATTAAAAAAATGGACAACTACTTCAATATCTACCCCAAAACAAAGAAATCGACAAAAACTAGATAAAAAATAATAAAAAATTTAAAAATTTAAAAAAAGTATTATTTAGTGCTTTTTGTCTTCTCCCCCTCGCCCCTGCATAAGCACAGTAAATATTGGGGTCATCCGAAACGGGAATCCCCTTGGCCTAAGAGATACAGTGTTTCTCTACCCTTGGAATATATTGTCATGGGATTATCTATAGACTCCTTTCACGTTCATTTACTCTCCCCTTGGTGTTTTTGTGCCGTATGGAAGACTTCTGCTCCGATCTGGATGTTAAAAACAGACCTCTAAATCTAGAGGTCTCAGTCTGTGCACAGGTCAAGGAGTGGAACTTATGATGAAGACTTTCTTTGTGACTTTAGAAGTTCTCTTTCCTCGATGTCATTTTAATCTGTCTTCTGTGGTTAGTGGTCTTGGCCCTTGAGCTGAAACTCAGATGGAGCCTGGGATATCGTCTTTTGTTATGTTTCCAGAAGATCCGTTCAGTTGCAATTGCCTCAGTCAGGACTCTAATTGGAGGTCATGATTGTTATGCAGGACGTAGACCAAACCCTAGATTAGGGCTTTCTTGTTGGTCCCAGAATACATACTGTTAGTTTTAAAATTTTCCAAAAATGATCTTAGAACTGACTCAAGCTTTCTGAATACTGTGGACTTGGGATGCTTTATAGTCTGGCTTAAAAAACTGATGTTACTCTGTCTTGATTTGAACCACCAGGCTTGCCCTGGCAGATTTAAATATTCAGTTTTTCAAATACACCAGGTTTGTGTGAGGGAAAAGGAGCTGAGTGGAATAGTCCCTGTCCAAAATCCAAACTAATATTTTTACAATAAAACTTAAAATAGAGCCTTCTAATTTGGCAATGTATTGGATTGAGTTATATGTATATAAAGATGTCTTTATATATATTTATATATGCATATATATCCTGGCTATTGTTCTAAGAGCTTCAAGGAACAAATGTATGTATATATTTGAAAACAACCCATATTTTATACATCAGAGAAATTGGCCATTCCCTGGGCAACCTGGAATCTAAATACAGAGTTTCTGGGTATATTTCCCAGCACATCACCAGCTCAACAGAGGACATTAGCTTTTTAGGCCAACTTTCAGGTCATGTGGAGAGGTGGATGCAGCTTGGCTCTGACCATTGAGATGGCTCAATTTAAAAAGCACTTTCTGAAATGGGCAAGTATGCCAGCCAAGGAATAGGCTTTCATCTAAGTATTAGGTCTTTGTGTAAAAAGTAGTCATAGCAGAGTTTCAGAAATAGATAATTGTGGCCAGCTTTTTGCTCATGCATTTGATTTGAACCAGTAGCAAGCGGGCAGTGGTATTTTTCATGCCTGGCTAGACAAGATTATTCTGTTTTGCTTTGTCACTGTTCAAAGGAGGCTTCTGCTCCACCACAGAATCAGTGCTATGTAGCAGACATTTGCAGAGTTGTCTGGATAATGAGGTCAGAAAACAGTTGAGTAGACAGCTTGTAGACTACAGAGATGCCACTGTCTTTTTCCAGGTTGTGCTGGGATGAGAAATTGGATGCTGGACCAGACAACGTCTGCACTTCCCACTGAACTGGGGAAGTGTGCCAGTGTCTGGCTAGCAGTTAGGGACAGGACTGAAGAAAGAACTGTAATGCTATAATTCTAAAGGGATGTATTTTTATTGCACTGTATATAAGATGTGATCCTTAAATGGAGGATGGAAATGTATGTAGCACAAGTCACTGCCCTGTGAGGAAGTAAGTAAAAATTCATGAATTGTGTACATTGGAATTTTCAGAGAAAATTTTGAGAAATTTCTAGTACAGACCCACAGATTCATTTTTATTTCAATTATATATCCATGTTACCATGTGAATTAAGTAGTCTTAGTATTAAAGGATTAAAATTTATATGTCTATAACTTTTTCAGTTTTATTATTTTTTCTTTTCAATGTCATTTAACAAGGCAGCAGAATGTTCTTTAAGACTTGGATGGTGATATTCCATAAGTAAAAGTCCTTTTGCATTAATCTCCCATGTGTGTTTATTTACCTATTTGAATATAATATTTCTGCATTGATGCATTAATATTCTATGTGTAATCTAAAACAAGCCAAAATAAATCTTAAATAAAAGATAAATATAAAATTGTATTTTATTTTTCATTTTTATTTTGATGTACTGAAGTATAAAATAACCTAGGACCTCACACATACAAGGAATGTGTCCTTCTATTAAATAAATCTCTAGCCCCAAAACTTTATTTTGGGTGGTGTGAATTACTCCCAGCTCTGTGCTCAGGGATTACTCATGATATGGTCAGGGAAATTATATGGGTACCTAGGTTGGCCACATGTGAGGCAAACATCCCACCTATTGTACTCTAGCCTATGACCGAAAAATTCTTGAATGATGTTTTATTTAGTTACAGTACACAAACATTGATTTTTGTCAATGAGAATAATATGGTTCTGTAAGATTCTATAGGGAGATTCTATAAGATTCTATAAGAAGATTCTGTAAAATTCTTTAAAGAGATTCTATAAGATTCTATAAGGAGATTTCTATAGGGAGATTTTGTAAGATTTCATAAGGAGATTCTTTAAGATTTTTTTCATAGACAGAAGAGCTGATTGTGCTTTGTTTACCAATAAATATTGGGTGACTATCACAGGCCCTAAGCTAAATAGGGTGCTGACCACAAGATATAGTTCCTTTCTAATTTTTTTTAGGGGGAGGCCACACCTGATGGCTCTCAGGGAATATTCCTGGCTATGCTCTCAGAAATAGTCCCTGGGGACCATATGGGACGCTGGGGATCAAACCAAGGTTCGTCCTAGGCTAGTGCATGCAAGGCAGATGCCTTACCACTTGCACCACCATTCCGGTTCCACCTTTCTATTTTTATTATATAAAATCTTTATTTAAGAACCATGATTACAATCTTGATTGTAGTTGGGTTTCAGTCATAAACAGAACACCCCCCTTCACCAGTGCAACATTCCCACTACCAATGCCCCCCTTCTCCACCCCTGCCTGTATTCAAGGCAGGCATTCTACTTCTCTCTCTTATTAAAATTGTCATGATAGTTGTTAGTGTAGTTATTTCCCTAATTGTACTCACCACTCTTTGTGGTGAACTTCATATTGTGATCTGGTCCTTCCAGCCCTCATCTCTATTGTCTCTAGGCATTATTACAATAATGTCTTTACTTTTTCTTAAAGCCCAGAGATGAGTGAGGCTATTTTGTGTCTATCTCTCTCCCTCTGACTTATTTCACTGCATTTTCGCAGTGAATAAATGTTCCTTTCTCTCCACATCTTCACCAGCACTGATTGTTCTGTTCTTTGTAATGTGTACCAGTCTCTGTGATGTGAGATGGTACCTCATCATTGTTTTGATTTGTATCTCCCTGATGATTAGTGATGTTGATGTAGAGCATTTTTCATGTGTCTTTCATATTTTGTCTTTGTCTTTGTATTTGTATTTCTTTTTTTTTTTAAGTTTATGAACCCTGACTTTTGAGAACTCCATACAACCTTATGGGAACAAAAAAACAAACAAAACAAAACAAAAATCAGAATGAATTGCTCCCATAATGTTGACATCATCTCTTTTTTGTTGTTTTCATTTTGGGGTGTGGTTACTGTTTTCTTCTTTTCATGCCTCTTCAATCCTTTGTAGTAACTGGTTTTTTTTTTTTTTTGATTGTACCTTTTTTTTTTTTTTGTATTTCTTCTTTGAGGAAGTGTCTATTCATTTTTCTCCTTATTTTTAATGGGGTTATATTTTTTTCTTGTTAAATTCTGTCAGTACCTTGTATATTTTTGATATTAGCCCCTTATCTGATGGGTATTGGGTGAATAGTTTCTCCCATTCTGTGGGTGGCTTTTGTATCTTGGGCACTATTTCCTTTGAAGTACAGAAGCTTCTCGGCTTAATATATTGCCATCAGTTTATCTATGCTTCCACTTGTTTGGAGAGCGCTGTTTCTTCCTTGAAGATGCCTTTAGTCTCAATGTCATGGAGTGTTTTATCTACATGTTGTTCTTCGTACCTTATGATTTCAAACCTGATATCAAGGTCTTTAAATTTGGATTTGACCTTTGTGCAAGGTGTTAGATGGGGGTACTGATTTGCTTTTTTGAAAGTGGCTAACCAGTTGTGCCAAAACCACTTGTTAAAGAGGCTTTCCTTTCTCTATGTTGAATTTCTTGCCCCTTTATCAAAAATTAATTGATTTTATGTTTGAGGAACACTCTCTGAATACTCAAGTCTATTCCACTGATCTGAGAATGTCTTTATTCCAATACAATGCTGGTTTAATAACTATTGCTTTGTAATACAATTTAAAATTGGGGAAAGTAATGCCTCCCATATTCCTTTTTCCAAGGATTGCTTTAGTAATTTGATAAGGAGATTCTGTAATATTCTTTAAGGATATTTTATAATATTCTATAAGGAGATTCTTTAATATTCTATTGGGAGATTCTGTAAAATACTATAAGGAGTCCCAGCAACAGCACCAGGAACCAGACTAGTCCTGGGGAAACTTTGAATATCATCCTGGCACCAACTTGCACCAGTTTTACCATAACATCTTGTGACATGAGGAAACGGCAACAACTTGAGCTAAGAGCTATCATCACCTAAATGATATGATACAGTTGGGAGACATGTTATCCTTTTCCCTAAGCAAAAACCAAAATTGCTATTTACAGAAGACTGACTGTGACAAACATAGACTGGACAAAACCTAACAAGAGACCAATGAGGAAGTTCCTAGACTAGGCCTCAGCTTTGGATTCGTACAAAAACCAAGATCTCTAAGCTCAGAGGTCTGACTTTGACAACTGCAACTAAGCAGAACTTCTGGAACCATGCTGAAAGACCATAGCCTAGGCTCTGTTCTAGGATCTGAGCAAAAACCAATCCACTAATTACAGAAGAGTGATTACAACAACAGTGATGGAACAGAAATCCTAGAACCATAAAGAAAAACTCTCTTCTAGCCTTTGCCCTATGACCTACACAGATAGCCAGATTTCCAGCTACAGAAGAGGAATGTTACCACCCACATCTGAGTGGAAAGTCTTCTGGCACCATAAAAAGACCGTAAGTGTGTAAATGAGTGAGTATGGAGCCTGTAGTTGTTCCCATGGCAGTATGATTCAAAGGTGGAGAAACCTTGTATCTCTTAGGCCAAGGGAATTCCTGTTCTAATTTCCCCAATATTTACCGTGCCAATGCAAAAGAAAAAGAAAAAGAAAAAAAGAAAGAAAGACAACCCTTTTTTAAGAAGTTGCTGGTCTGGATTTTTTGTTTGTTTGTTTGTTTGTTTGTTTGTTTTTTGTGTTTCTTCATAGCTGATGGTTTTAGTTTTGGGTGTATTCTTTTTTTATTCTTTTTATTATTTTTGGGGGGTTGGGCCAACACCCATTTGGCACTCAAGGCTTACTCCTGGCTATGTACTCATAAATCTTCCCTGGCTTGGGGGGACCATCTGGGATGCCAGGAGAACCGCAGTCAGTCCTAGGCTAGCGCTTGCAAGGCAGATGCTTTACCTCTAGCGCCACCTCTCCAGCCCCATCTTTTTTATTCTTTTTGTACTTTTGTTGTTACTCCCTTACTGTTTTGTTTTGTTACCTTTTTCTTCTTTTTTCTTCTTTTCCCTTTCTTCTTCCAAATGGATACTTAAAATACCTAGATGTACTCCTCCCATATCCTTTCTTATATCTCCAATAAAGCCACATTACTGGAATCATCTTCATCAGCATCCAGGGTCAATGACAACAGAATCGATATCCAATCTACATCAAGCTGTACAAGGGGGGAACAGTTGCACTAGCATTACAGGGGGCAAATAAAGGAGGGAGAAGTGGGATGCATTTTGGAAACAGGGGTGGAGGGAAGACAACATGGTGGTGAGAATGCCCCTCATTCATTATCACTATGTGCCTTAAATATTACTGTGAAAGATTTGTAATTCACTTTGACCACAACAAAAAAAAAAGATACTATAAGGAGATTCTATAATATTCTGTAAGAAGATTCTGTAAAATTCTATAGGGAAATTTTATAAGATTTATAAGGAGATTCTGTCAGATTCTGTATGGATATTCTGTCAGATTCTATAAGGACATTATCACTATGTGCCTTAAATATTACTGTGAAAGAATTGTAATTCACTTTGACCACAATTTAAAGAAGATTCTATTTTATATGATTTATACTTTATATTCTATTTTATATGATATATATTCTATTTGATATGATTCTATAAGGAGATTCTGTAAGATTCTATAAAAAGATTCTATAAGATTCTATTGGGAGATTCTATAAGATTCTATAAGGAGAGTCTAAGATTCTATAAGAAGATTCTGTGAGATGCTATAGGGAGATTCTGTATAAGAGTCTTTTTTTAAAATAAATTTTTATTGTGACCAAAATGCATTACAAATCTTTCACAGAATTTTTATGGTACATAGTGACAATGAATGAGGGGCATTCCCACCATCAGTGTTGTCCTCCCTCCACCCTGTTCCCAGCATGTATTCCATATCTCCCTCCTTTACCCCCCAGAATACTAGTGTAACTGGACTCCACTTTACAGCTTGTAGATTAGGTATCTATTCTGTTGTCATTGACTTTGGGTTTGGTGTTCAAGTCTGATCATTTTTTATTTTCACTACATGTTCATATGACTGGTCCTGGTATCATCCTTTTCCCCTCTCAATTCATGAGGCTGAATAATTCAAGTTATGTGATTCTGTTGGAGATAAAAAGGATAAGAAAAATAGAAGAAAAAATGTGGTAGTAACTACCAAAAAAAGAGAGAAAGAAAATCACCAAATAATAACCACAAGAGTGAAAAAGAAAGAAAAAAGTGGTAAAAAAAAAAAGAGAGAAGGAAAATAATATCAAAAACAAATAAAAAATCAAGAAAAAGAAGGAGTGCTGGAGTGGCAGGATTTGGTACTCCCCCCCCCCCACTTTTTTTTTTTTTTTTTTTTGCATAGGCACAGTAAGTATTGGGGAAGAAAGGGAATTCGCATGGCCTAAGAGATTCAGGGTTTCTCCACCCTTGAAGCATACTGTCATGGGAACAACCACTGGCTCCATACATACTCATTACCACATCCCATGGGCTTTTTTGTGGTGCCAGGTAACTTTCCTCTCAGTTGTGGATGAGAAAATCAGGCCACTGTAGCTAGCGATCTTGGTATTTGCACAGGTCATAGGACAAGGTCTAGGATAGAGTCTTTATGGTTCTAGAGGTTCCTATCCATCATTGTTGTTGTGTTCAGTCTTCTGTCACAAGTGCTCCCTGTTTTTGTTCAGTCCCTAAGTCGAAGCCTAGGATATTATGGTTCCAAAGGTTCTGCTCACTCTCTGTTGTCATCTGTATAAGATTCTATAAAGAGATTCTACCAGGTTCTGAAAGAAGATTCCGTAAGATTCTATAGGGAGGTTCTGTAAGATTCTATAAGATTCTTTATGAAGATTCTATAAGATTCTTTAAGAAGAATCTGTAAGGTTCTATAGGGAGGTGTTTTATAAGATTCCATTAAAAAGATTCCAGAGCAGCGGTGCAGTGGAAGGGCGTTTGCCTTGCACGCGCTGACCTAGCACGGACCGTGGTTTGATCCCTCGGCTTCTCATATGGTCCCCCGAGCCAGGATCATTTTCTGAGCACATATCCTGGAGTAATCCCTGAGCATCACTGGGTGTGACCCTCAAATCAAAAAAAAAAAACTTAAAAAGGTTCTATAAGGAGATTCTGTAAGATTTTATAGGGAGATTCTATAATATCCTATAAGTTAGTTCTATAAGATTCTATAAGAAGATTTTGTAAGTTTCTATAGGGAGGTTCTGTAAGATTCTATAGGAAGATTCTGTAAGATTATACAAGGAAGTTCTATAAGATTCTATAGGAGAATCTGTAAGATTCTGTAAGATTCTTTAATTCTGTAAGATTCTTTAAGGAGATTCTATAAGATTCTATAAGGAAATTTTGTAAGATTCTCTAGGGAGATTCTGTAAGAGTCTTTAAGGGGTAATATAAGATTTTCTAAGGAGATTCTAAAACGTCCTATAGGGAGATTCTCTAAGGTTCTATAGGGAGTTTCTATACAATTTTATAAGATTCTATAAAAAGATTCTGTAAGATTCTATAGGGATATTCTGTAAGATTCTGTAGGGAGATTCGTTAAGTTTCATTAAGGAGCTTCTATAAGATTCTAAGTAGATTCTATCAGAAGATTTTGTAAGATTTTATAGGAGATTCTATAAGGATATTTGTAAGCTTCTGTGGGGAGATTCTATAAGAGTCTATAAGGATATTCTGTAAGATTCTATAAGGAAATTCTGTAAGATTCTATAAGCTGCTTGCCTTGCACACAGACGACCCTGATCATTCCCTAACGCATTCCCTTACACTGTCTCAAGTGCCCCTTGTGCAGAGTCTGAAATACAGCTCTAGCACCACTGGGTATGTCCCACTTTCCTAAGAATAAAAATTAGAAGGGCCAGAGCAGCAGTACAGCAGGTTGAGCATTTTTCTTGCATGCAGCTAATCCAGGTTCAATCACTAGCATTTCACATGTCCTCCAACCTGCCAGGAGTGATTTCTGAGCACAGAGCCAAAAGTAATCCCTGAGTACTACCAGGTGTAACCCTCCAAAAACGAATAATTTCTTCCTTTAATAAATACATGATTTATAACTCTGGTAATGCAGTTCAAAATTTTGACTGGAGAGATAGTACAGGAAGCTTTTTTGTTTTTACATGATGTCAATCATAGTTCCATCCTCAGCACCACATATGGTCCACCCTTGTACCACTACAAGCACAGAACCAGGAAGAATTAAGCTTCCTTTTAGATGTGGCCTGAACACTGTGTTCCTAATTTGGGCCTCAATTTATTATAATTCTTGCCTTATTTTTTTCTAAATTGAGGTATAATTCACATATCAAAATTTTTCAAAGTATACATATCACTGGTTTTAAGTATTCTCACAAAGTTGTGCCAACATCACTATTGAATTCTAAAATATTTCCTAATGTTCCCCCAAACACCCTATTCACTATTACTCTGCACCCTTAAGTCCCTCTGGTCTATGTAACAGGTCCCTGTGATTTTCCCATTATGAACATTTTACAGAAATGGTTCACAAAGTATGTGGTTTGGGGGGGGGGGGGTTTAGTTTCTTCCATTTAACATTATTTTTCAGGATTCATCCACATTGTAGAATGCTTCACCATTTTTTTCTTTTGAAAGCTAAATAATATTCCTTTATCTAGATATACCACCATTTCTTTCTCTTTTCATCTGTTGAGTATTTGGGTTGTCTCCACCTTTGGGCTATGATGAATAATTCTGCTATGACCATTTATGTTTAAGTCTTCTTTGCATATTTTTTTCTCAGATATATTACTAATGGGAATGACCAAGTCCTGTGTTTAAAACATGTTAGGAAATACTAGACTGTTTTTCAAAGTGGATGCTCCAGTTTTACAGTCCCTCAAACACAGTTAAGAAGGTTTCTTCACAGTGTTACCCAACTTTACTGTTATTTCTCCGCTTTTTCTGATCATTATTCTAATGAGGTATTTCAATATAGTTTGGGCTAACACTTCCCTATTCACAAATGAAGTTACACATATTTTCATGCCCTTATTGTTTATGTGGACATCCTTTTTGGAGAAATGTTTATTAAAATTTTCCTTTTAGGAAGAAAAGGAAGAGAGAGAGGATTTATTAATAAATCAATTAAATAATTAAATAATTTAAAAAATTTCCCTTTCAGAATATTTTTACTATTTTTATTCCTAACATGACTTATTAATTTAAACTTGTGTTCTGTGATGTTTTTGTATATTTATTCACCCAGATTTTCTGCTAATTGAAACTCATTGAGTATTATTAATCCAAGTAATTTATAAACTTTGACAAAGTTTCAACTATTGGGACCAAAGTGATAGTACAGTAGTTTGCCTTGCACCTGGCTGACTCGAGTTTGATCCTTGACTTCCCATATAGTCCCCCAAGCACCACCAGGACTGATTTCTGAGTGCAGAGCTAGGAGTAATTCTTGAGTGCTGCCCGATGTGGCCCCAAAATAAAACAAACAAACAAAAATAAAGTTTCAGCTAAGTGTTATTTCTTTGAACATTTTCTTTTCCTCGTGCTTTTCTTTATTCCATCTCAGAAATATGAATAAACAAAATGTTGATCCTTCCAGCTCATTCTTTCTTTTCAATGTTCTCTCTTTGTTTCTCCAGGCTGCATTCTGAGTACTTTTTCTCAAGTCAGTCTTTTAGCCATCAGTTCTCACAGAAAGAAACTGGCCATACAAAGGAAAATGATGATTGAACTCTAACTCTTGGGAAATTTCCGAAAACCAAACAGAGATTCAAATGCAACAATCTTTATGAGTTCAGTGCAGTCGAGACTCAGTATGTGCCAACATTCCTTATTTTCTGCAGCACGTATACCAACATTTTTATTTTCTGTCTGACTTCCATAAAAGTATCACATAGGGAAGATTGAAAAGACAAAGCATGTTTTCCATTCGACTCGCATGAAAATTGGGAGGCCCTTCTATTGATCTTGGTCCCTCCCATCAGGGACCTCAGAAACTTGTCCTTTTGTCCTAATACTTTCCATGTCCCCCTGACTAGCTTCAGTTCCTGCCAAAATCAGGGTTATGCTTTGGGGTCATTTTAATTTTAGTGCCAATTGGGGTGATTTGGCTGTCTAATGTTTTTATTGGTTTTTCTATTCCTTTTGTTTGTTTGGTTTTGGTTTCTGGGTCACACTTGGCAGTGCTCAGGGGTTACTCCTGGATCTCTGCTCAGAAATTGCTCCAGACAGGCCTGGGGGAACCATATGGGATGCCGGGATTTGAACCACCGTCCTTCTGCATGCAAGACAAAAGCCTTACCTCCATGCTATCTCTTTGACCCCTTGTTTTTCTATTCTACTTTATTTTCCTCCCTCTCTCCTCTATTCTACTTTCTATATTTTTCAGTTTTTAAAGGTCCATAAGATTTCTTTCCATTATTGCCATCTTTTTATATCTATATACCTATATCCATGGATTTACAGTTACTACAAATCATATAAAATTGTATGTTATTATTTTGCCATCTCTTCCTCTTTTTTTCTGTTATATATTTTGAAGTTTTATCCAAAGATTTTCATATCTGAATTCTGTATGGGACTATGTTTATCATTTCTCTGTAACCTCTCATTCATGGTGGCTCATTTTCTTGAATATTCTTTTTTACTCTGAGATCAACTGTATTGTGTAGTCTGTGACATGTGACTATATCCTGACCTGAGAGTATATTCTCAGGGAAAAGATGTGCATTTTCCTTTTCTGGGCATCTAGTAGCATCCAAAGTAACTTAGAGTGAAGCTAGCGTGTGAGTTTCAGCTTATGAATAATGATGTTCTTGCCAGAAATTCCTGAGGCCATCACCTAGCAGATTAGACTTGTAGGGAGGCCCACAAATATCATACTGGTTCCCCCTTACCACCAGACAGACACAACAACACTAGTGTTGCAGTTTTGTGGTTCATTGCATGACTGTTGACCTATCTCAGCAAAATTATCAGAAACTTTGAAGAACAAGATTGATCATGCACTCACCTGGGCATGAGTGTTGCCCAGTCTGCCAGAGGCCACATAGAAGGATTCCAGGAAGAGAAGAAAGAAAGGAATGCAGGCCTAGGGCTTTGTCTTTACTAGGCTCTAAGTCTGGCATGACTTGAATTTTATGGCTTCACTCTATTGGAAAACTTAAAGCATGATAACAGAAATGAGGGCACAGGGAGAAACTGGATCACTCCAGCAGCCAGTTATTTAGGTTACAGAAAAGTTTTCTTAAAAAGGAATGGCATGGCTCTGAGGAACCTGCTTTTGTCTCTAGTTGTTTTACTAGTAGTGGTGTCCTGAAGTTGGCAATATGTTCATTGAAAAGAATGGCTCAGCAACAGAGCTTAGTGTCAGGCAATTACACACTAAGAATTTTTCTATTTACATTCTATTTACACTTACCTTTTTGGGAGAGCACTACTTGTAAGTAAAATCCAATCTCATTGATTTTGTGAAAAATGAAGAACAAAATGTATTGTAATTCTCCCTTAGCTTATTGTAAGCATATATGATAATGCTTAATTTCTTAGTAAATTAGATATTAAATTGTGCATAATAAAATATGAAAATGGGGGCCGGAGAGATAGCACAGCGATAGGGCATTTGCTTTGCATGCAGCTGACCTAGGACTGACGGTGGTTCGAATCCCGGCATCCCATATGGTCCCCTATTCCTTCCAGGGGCAATTTCTGAGTGCAAAGCCAGGAGTAACCCCTGAGCGCTGCCAGGTGTAGCCCCAAAACAAAAACAAAAAGTAAATAATTACAGAGTAACTATAGCAATATACTGTAATAAGGTTCTATGAATGTGCTTGCTCTCTATACCCTCCAACTTCAAATATCCAAATGTGTATGATATCTTCAGACCATGTTGACTGTAGGTAACTGAAAATTGAAACCATAGAAAGTGATCTGCCATTACTACTATATCAGAACTAATGATAATTCAGTATAGTCAGGCATTGCCTATTTAAGTGTCCTCTAATTAAATTAAATTAAATTAAATTAAAGGGGTTAGAGATATGGTACAGTGGTTAAGGGGCATATGGTGATCGTTTGATCCTGGGCACCACTTGGTCCCTCTGGTATCTCTAAGTATGGAGTTGCTGGCCTCTAAGCACTGCTAGAGTGGACCAAATAATTCATGGTCCTGAGCAGCACCTTATCTTAGGCCTCAAATTAAACTGTTGGTCCTGTTGGCTGAGAAAACTTGGAAGGGCCCTCAGGTGCTCTGAGCATTGCTAGGAAGATCCAAGAAAAATAAAAATGAACACCCTTCATTATAAAATAAAGAAAGCATCTTTTAACAAATAAAATAGAATGTATAATCCTCTTTCATTGAATGGGGATAGCTTTTTTTAGATGTAAAAAAATATTTTTCAAATTAGACATAATTGCAGAAACTATGAGTCTGAACAATCTAGATTTACAAAATGATTCTTTAAGTTGTCTTGCGTTTAAAATACAAAAATAAAACTAAAAAATATGACAAATAGTTAAAAATAATTTCTTGGTACTAATTTAGAATTTGAATTCAGAGAGAAACACAAGTAACTTGTTTTAGATAAGATCTGTATTATCTTTTATTTCCATCAGCCTTCAATGCATCACAACTCCAACCCCTTTAGTATCTTTATCATTGGTCTCAATTAGCTGTATAAAGGAGATAAAGTCAAACACAGCAGGATATCAGAGTTTAGGGAACAGTAAATAAATAACCAGGAAGAAAACAGACTTTTATATGAGCTCTAAACCTGCAACCAAGTTTTATGGGGCATTAAGGAAGGAGTCAAGTATCCAAATGAGGGTCAGGGAAGGAATTACAGAATAAAACTTTATTTCAGGGGCCGGAGAGATAGCAAGGAGGTAAGGCGTTTGCCTTTCATGCAAAAGGTCATCGGTTCGAATCCCGGCATCCCATATGGTTCCCCATGCCTGCCAGGAGCAATTTCTGAGCATGAAACCAGGAGTAACCCCTGAGCACTGCTGGGTGTGACCCCAAAACCACAAAAACAACAACAACAACAAAAACCTTTATTTCAGGTTTGCTGTAAAGCTTTTGTAAAAAAGACAAAATTTTCTTTCTTTTTTTTTTCTTTTTGGTTTTTGGGTCACACCCGAGGCAGCGCTCAGGGGCTACTCCTGGCTCTATGCTCAGAGATCATCCCTGGCAGGCTCAGGGAACCATATGGAATGCCGGGATTTGAACCATCTTCCTTCTGCATGCAAGGCAAATGCTCTACCTCCATGCTATCTCTCCAGCCCCGACAGAGTTTTCTTATTATCAGACTTTCAAACATGAGTTTTGCTTCCATCTGAGAGATAGTTAAGAATCCTAGTAATTTTTTTTTAACTTACTGAAGAGAATGGAATTCAATCTAAGAAATCTTGGGCTGGATTCAGTTAGCTAAACAGATTTCCAGACAAGAAAAATTCCAAGAATTAGCTCCTAAACGTTAACATTACTTTATTACAGAATTCATTAAGTTTGGATTGATCAATGAATGTAGAGGCTAAATTCAGCTGTGGGGCAGGAGGGAATCATTTAATTGTTTACTAAATGAATTCATTATATTCATTAAATGAATCATTTAATCAGACATCAAGTGTATTCATGGAGTCCAACCAAAACACCAAAGCCCACGTGGGCTGTTCTGGTTGGAAAGTGTCTTGATCATGGCATGTATCAATGTCTGACATAGATCAACATTCTTACTCCACTGGGAAAGCTAATTGCTTTTCCTTTGACTGATTATAGATTCATTTAACCTTTTACTCAAGGTATAAGGATTCATAAGACTATTACTTTAGTTTTTCATGAGTACATCATTCCAATACCACAGATCCATCACAGAGAGCCTGCTTCCCTCCACCAGTGTCCTAAGGACCCCTTCCATCCCACCTCAATAAAGCTCAGTTCTATAGATGAAAATCTTCAGTTCCTATGATGTTGTCATTGTTGATGATAATACATTTGTTTCAAGATAAGGGAGAGAAAAAATTATTCCTAAAAGAATAGAAAGAAGGAAAGAAGAGAAGAAAGAAAATTTTAAAGAAGAGAAGTATAGTAACAAGCAAATTTGTGAAAAAATTTTGTTTCTCAATGAAGTAATTATGACATTAACAGAAGGTTTTGTAAGCTCTTATTGCTAGCTGACCATTCTGTTATTTCATTTGTTTTGAACATATAATGATCTCAGCTTCACATTAGCATCTAAATTGGAGTGTTTCTATGGGAACGACTGCATCGAACAAATGGAGTTGTCACACAGCTGCACTGTGGCTACGGAGTCCAGGAATTCAAAGCACTCTTACTAATACTGTGGCTTTTGTGGGACATGGTTACAGCTGCTAGGTCTCCCAGAAGTTAGCAACTGTGGGAAGAGGATGTCTGCACTCACTCCAAAAAAGCTCTAGTAATATTATCCCAAATACCAGCATACCCTGGAGTTTGGTCATACTGGTATCTCTGTAGAGAATCGTAGAAGAGTGATGAAGTAGGACCATAGATAAACATGATTGTAGGTGATGAAGCATCAAGGCATAGCTTTATCAGGGTGAAGGCTTGGCCCACCTCTCCTCCCAAGATGGCCAGCTTTCAGCTGCATGGCTGGTATACCCATGATTTTTCATGGCTTGGTTTACATCTCTTTTGAGAAAAGAGCTGTTCTGTTATGAACATCAAAACATATAAACCTTCCGAATGTAAATTTTAATAAGAGTGAAGAGAATTAAGAAGATTTGGGCTGGATAGGTATAGTACATCAGGTAGGGTTCTTACACATAGCTGACTTGGGTTTGATCCATAAAACCCCAAGAATTTCCAAGAGTAAATCCTGAGTGCAGACACAGAAGTAGACCCAGAGCACTGCCAGACATGACTCAAAAACAAGGAGGAAAGGAAGAAATTTTTAAAAGGAAAGTCTTAATAAACCAAAACATATGGTATTTTGTCAGGGAAAAAGTAATGTTTGGGCTACATAGTGTTACTTAGAGATTAGTCCTTGCTCTGTGTTCAAGAGTTATCCCTGGCAATGCTTGGGGGACCCTGTTTGGTGCCAGGTATACAAACTGGGGTCAATTTCAGGACAAGCATCTTACTTCCTGTATTCTTTCTGAATCCCCTAACCAATATCCTTTTTATGAGAGCTATCTCCAGCAGTTATTGAATGGATACCAGGCAGTGAGGAGTGAGACAGAACCCATGTAGTACTGAGGATCAAAGTTAGAATCTCGCACATGTAAAACACATGCTTTATCACTTTAATGTATAAAGTTTGCCACTTTGGCTGATTTTAATATTATCTTTGCTTGTAATAAAGTTTGACCATAATCATAAAAATATTTTTTTGAATTCTTATAGCGAATTACTGGATCAGAGGGAGGTCTGGAGAAACCCTGAGGTTGTCATTCTTGACGTAAGTGAAGCCAATCTTGAGGAATGTTCCTTTTTAACTTTGTTGTTGACAGAAGTAAAGCCAATTTTAGAGAATGCTCCTTCTTAACTTTCTAAATGACTTTGTAAAAAAAACACTTTACACAGTGCGTTGTCACTTAAAATTCTTGGTAAATTCTTGGAAGCTATATAACCTGAAGGGAAACAATGTGTATTATGTCCTTGAATAAATATCATAGATGTTTTCATCTTTATCAAATTAATAATGAAACAACAATGAATAAAAACAATGTTCTATAAGGACTGACTATAGTTGGCATCAGGTGTCAGTTTAGTATTGTGTGTTGATTGCATAAAACCTTGCAGTTTTACTAATATAGGTAAATATTTACATAACTCCACTGAAAATAAGCTACAGAACATGATTTGACAAATTTTTATAATGAATGATACGGAAACCACTTTTGGGGGGGTGTTTCGTTTGTTTTGTTTTGTTTTTAATAATAATTTTTATTTAAGCATAATGGTTACAAACATGTTCATAATTGGGTTTCAGCTATCAAATGCACATATTCTTTCACCAGTACAACTTTTCTGCCACCAATGTCCCTCACTGTCTTTGAGACAGGCTTTGTATTTTTTTTCTCTATTACTGTCATGATAGTTGTGTAGTTATTTCTTTAACTGCACTTATCACTCTTTGTAGTAAGTGTCATATCATGGGCTGGATCTTCCAGCCCTCATCTCTATTGTCTTTAAGTATTATTACTACATTGTCTTTTATTTTTCTTAAATCTCACAAATGAAGGAGATTATTCTGTGTTTATATCTCTTCTGTTGACTTATTTCACTCAACAGAATAGTCTCCACATCCTAGTCTCCACATCCATCCATGTATAGCAGGACTCTCAAATTCGTGAACCGTGGGCCATTACAGCCCTCAGTACAACATTTTGTGGCCCACGGCCGGCCTTCAAATATCGCAGGATTCGTGATTATTTGCTTACCGAATAATCGCAATAAAAATCGCATTAGAAAGAAAAAATTTGCATTAAACATTTGCATACCCCGAGCAGTTCCGTTCAGGGTATGCAAATGTTTAATGCGATGTTTTGCGATTTTTTTCTTACTAATGAGATTTTTATTGCAAATATTCAGTAAGAGAATAATCGTGAATACTTTGCGCCTAGCCCAGATGTCATTTCCGCTGCTCCTGCCCGCTGTCCCTTGCATTATCAGAGGCCTAAGGGAGAGAAGTTTATTACAGAATGTCATATCTTCATCATGACTTCAGAAAAGCCTGCAGTGAAGAGAAAGATTGATGGCGAGCACAGACAATTTCAGGAAAAGTGGGAGACGCAGTATTTCTTTGTTGAGCACAGGGGCATCCCCACATGTCTTATTTGCTCAGAGAAAGTTGCAGAGCACAAGGAATACAACTTGAAACGCCATTATTCAACTAAACATGCTGAGGAATGTGCAAAATGTCAAGGAAATGAGAGAGCCAAGCGGGTCAGTCTTAAAGCATGTCTAATGAGGCAACAAGATTTCTTCAAGAAAGAAACCAAAGAGAATGTTGCATCAGTCGAAGCTAGTTACATGGCTAGTGAGATGATTGCTAAGGCAGGGAAACCATTGACAGAAGGAGAGTTTGTTAAAAAAATAATGCATGTTACAGGCTGCAAGTATTATCTGTCCGGAAAAGAAAGGTCAGTTTAGCAAAATCAGCCTTTCTGCCAACACTGTGGCAGAGCGCATTTCTGACATGTCAAGTAACATTTATCATCAACTGTGTGAGAAAGCCAAATGTTTTGATGCATGCTCAGTTGCTCTTGACGAGGGCACAGTTATAACAGACACTGTGCAGCTCACAATTTATGTCCGTGGTGTTGATTGCAATTTTGAATTGACAGAGGAGCTGCTCACAATAATTCCAATGCATGACCAGACCACCGCCAATGAGATATTTCAGCATCTGTGTGATGCCATTGAGAAAGCAGGTTTGCCATAAAAGAGGTTTGTTGGAATAATAACCGATGGAGCGCCATCGATGACGGGGAGGATGACTGGTGGCACTTGTTCAAAAAAAAACTTGAAGAGGAGGGTGTAGAGAAGGCCATTACTCTTCACTGCATTATCCATCAGCAGGCCCTTTGCAGTAAATGCCTGCCGTGTGACAATGTGATGTCTGTTATTGTGAAATTCATCAACCAAATCAGATCCAGGGGCTTAAAGCACAGGAGGTTCCGTGCTTTTTTAGAGGAAATGGAGTCAGAATATGGAGATGTGCTCTATTTCACCGAGGTACGTTGGCTCAGCAGGGGAAATGTCCTGAAAAGATTTTTTGAGTTGAGAGAAGAAGTGAAAGCCTTCATGGAGAAGGATGGGAATGCTGTTTCTGAGTTGAGTGATCACAAATGGCTCTTGAACTTAGTTTTTCTTGTTGACATTACACATAAGCTGAATGCACTAAACAAGATGTTACAAGGCCCGGTGCAGCTTATCAGTGCATTATGGCAACGTGAGAGAATTCTCCACAAAACTTGTGTTATGGAAATCCCAGCTCTCTCAGACAAACCTTTGCCATTTCCCAGCATGCAAGGAACTTGTGGATGCAGGCATACCATTCAGTGGGGAGAAATATGTTGATGCTATTTTTAAGCTAGAGAAGGAATTTGATCACAGATTTGCAGACTTCTAAAAGCACAGAGCTACTTTCCAAATTTTTGTGGACTCCTTTTCCTTTGATGTGCAAGATGCCCCTCCTGTGCTTCAAATGGAGCTCATTGACCTGCAATGCAACTCTGATCTCAAATCCAAGTTCAGGGAGATTAGTGGAAAAGCAGGCACGCATGGGCAATTTTTGAGAGAATTGCCCCCCAGCTTCCCTGAGCTTTCCCAAATGTTCAAGTGCACCATGTGCCTTTTTGGGAGCACATATTTGTGTGAAAAGTTATTCTCCACATTGAACTTCAATAAGTCAAAGTACAGGTCTAGACTTAATGATGATCATCTTCAAGTCATACTGAGGGTCTCAACTGCTTCTTCTCTAAAGTCAAATGTGGTTCAGATTTGTGAGAAGAAGTGCTGTCAAGTCTCTGGCAGCAAGGAATAGGCAAAAGATGCCATGTTCAGAAGAACTGTTCATGATCTTCACTCAGTGTTCTATTCATGTTCAGAAGAAATAATTAAACTGTTAATAATGACGTTTGAGGATTTTTTTTTTGTAAAATCCCTTATGCGGCCCTGCCTCACCCTGACTTTGCCTCCTGCGGCCCCCAGGTAAATTGAGTTTGAGACTCCTGATGTATAGGGAAAATTTTGTGACTTCATTTTTTTCTAACAGCTGCATAGTATTCCATTGCGTAGATGTACCACAGTTTCTTAAGCCACTCATTTGTTGTTGGACATCTAGGTTGTTTCCAGATTTTGAGTATTGGAAGGGGTCTCCCAAAAAATTACCAAAATGTGTAGATTCTTCTAAAGAAGCTATTAGATAAATAATATCACACACACACATACACAAAATAACACAATAGGAGAAGGGCAAATAGTACAGTGGGTAAGGCTCTTGCCTTGCATGCAATTGCTCTGGGTTCAATATTTTCACCTCATGTGATCCCCTGAGTTTGCCGAGAGTGATTCCTGGGCAAAGAGTCAGGAGTAAATCCTGAACATTGGAGAATTGTTAGGTATGACCAAAAGCCACAAAAATAAAAAAAAAAAAGATGAATTAATAATGTGTAATTTAGAAAGTGTGGGGAGAAACATCAGAATTATTTGTAAAACTTGTAACAGGAAGTAAGAAATAATGACACAAAAATAAAGTAAGTTATTTTAAGATGCTTTATTTCAGAAACTCACAACAGATATGTAGCTGAAAAATATTTGCTGGACAGAAGCCAGAGAATGAAAAGGATACTCTAATATAAACACATTGAGTAACTAAAAGAAAGAGCTGACATTTCTCACACTTCTTAGTTTAAGCTTTACGGAAAGTAAGTACTCCTAAACAATAGGCTAGAAAACCTGGGTTATGGAAAGATGTTTTTGTAAATAAATCTTTGAAAACATTCCCACTGTTTTATGGGTTTTGTTGATAAAAATCATGAAAATATAATGATACCTTTAAAACACTTATTATACTTTTGAAAACACTGAAAATTGGGGCTGGAGCAATAGCACAATGGTAGGGTGTTTACCTTGCACACAGCTGACCCAAGATGGACTTCGGTTCGATCCCCAGCATCCCATATGGTCCCTCAAGCAGGAGTGATTTCTGAGCGCATAGCCAGGAGTAACCCCTGAGCGCCACTGGGTGTGGCCCAAAAACCAAAAATAAATAAATAAATAAATAAATAAATAAATAAATAAATAAATAAATAAATACAATAAAAGAAAAGAAAACACTGAAAATTAGTTTTCTGGCTTGCTTTAAAACTCCTAAATTGGGGCTGGGAAGGTGGCGCTAGAGCTAAGGTGTCTGCCTTACAAGCGCTAGCCAAGGAACGGACCGCGGTTCGATCCCCCGGCGTCCCATATGGTCCCCCCAAGCCAGGGGCGATTTCTGAGCACATAGCCAGGAGTAACCCCTGAGCGTCAAACGGGTGTGGCCCAAAAACCAAAAAAAAAAAAAAAAATAAAAAAAAAAAAAAAAAAAAACTCCTAAATTAAAATTTTAATGTATTTTATGTGTGTGTTAGAATAGGGAAATGGTAACTTGTCATTGCTCTGTAAAAACAAACTCACAAACAGAAAAAAATGAAATCACACAGATCGTTAGTCAAATATTTGCAGAATTGATTAACGCAGTAGAAAGTGATTTGAAAAGTTATCAAACAATTACTAAATGGAACTATACCTAGCTATGCTCAGGGCTAGTCTACTCCTGGCTCTACTCAGTGATCATTTCTGGTAAGACTCTAGGGACCATATGGGGTGCCATGAACTGAACCCAGGTCAGCCAGGTACAAAGCAAGTGCCCCTACTAATTGTATTAACTCTCTTGCCCCTAAAGTTCACTTATTTTTTTCATGTGAGATCATGATGATTCAATATACCAAGAATAATATTTTTGACAACTAGGCAGACACAACAAGCTATTCCCACACAAATCATGAAGCTGAACATATATCACATGCAGTATATAAACATTAATTCAATGTAGAGCAAAGATGAACACAAGTGATAGAATTAGAAAACATAGGTTGAAAGCTTTATAACGTTGTACTAGGCAGTGTTTTTGTAGATATGACAGGGAAATAAAAGCAACCAAAGTCAGGTCTCTGGAATCTGTCTTGTCTTTGAATGCTGTGCCACTTGCTGTATTACATATAGTCTTGGATGTGTTGCCTAACTCTTATATGATTGGTAAATTAGGATAATAGCTACCTTGCAGAACTAACCACCATTCTTAAAACAATAGAATTGTTTTTAAAATATTTGGGGTAGACCCTGCACAGTTGCCATGTTATTGTGTCTTCATTGTTTTGATCATTATCAACATTATAAGAAAAGGCTGACAACGTTTCAAAGTCTGGTAATGGTGTGTCTCAGACTCTAGTGGACACTTGTGTGGTTCCTCTGATGCTGAATCTATGTAAACATTTTCAGCAATTGTACAATTTGCAGATAACTGATACAGCCATAATATTTTAACAGACATGCAAATTCCATTGTATGTTTCAGAGCTTCAGGGAACTTCTTGCTCCATCCTGCCTGTATGGTGTAGGCAGTTTTGCCTCTGTCTGCATATTTATTTATCTATTCCTGATCTATAAGTAAGACTAACCCTAGTGCCTACAGGGTTAAGATAAATGTTCTTTATATACATGATTTTGGTCTACTTTACATAGTTCAATTACATGTTTGTCAATTATGTATGTCAGTAAAGCTTATAAATATTTTTAGTCACCCAACACTATACTGAGAGTTAAATGTATGTCCAGTTTAGCATGATTCCATGGAGAAATTCAGGTAACAGCCCTCTAGGGCTCCCTTCTGGAAGCAGATCCAGGTCCTAGGCCTTGTAGCCTGGGGGTGAAAATAGGTGGTCAAATTGGTCTCTGTTTGGATTTTAGACTGAAAAATTTTTTGATTTGTTTTGTTTTTTTTGTTTGTTTGTTTGTTTGTTTTTGGGCCACACCCGGTGATGCTCAGGGGTTACTCCTGGCTATGCGCTCAGAAGTCGCTCCTGGTTTGGGGGACCATATGGGACACTGGGGGATCAAACCGCAGACCGTCCTAGGCTAGCACTGGCAAGGCAGACACCTTACCTCTAGCGCCACTGCGCTGACCCCTAGACTGAAATTTTAAAGGAAGATGTTTCAAAGTGTGAGGAGCCCCAGGAAGGTGTGAGGTTAGGTTATTAGAGGTCCTTTATGTCAAGGTACAGTTACCAAGAAATGATTTCTTTCAATAATACTTGACTTCTAGTATTGCTGTCTGGTAGCATCATTCTTTCTCTTGAAATTTCTGTGGCTAATTTATGCTAAAAAAAATTACAAAGGGAAATAAATCCAAATGAGAGAATCTTAAATATGTACTGTATGTCTTATAGTTCTCTAATCCTTTGAGTTGGTCACCTCTAGACAACTTTGTACATCTGTTTTACAAAACAGCAGCCCCTCCTCCTTCTCACTCACCAGGCCCGTGAATATTCCTTTCCGACAAGCAACTTGAGTGTCTTCCAACCAACAAGACCCTATGGAATTCCTTTCCTTCATAGACAAAATGGTTTTCTCCGTGGCAAACAGGATTTTGCGTTCCAAATTGCCTGCCTCTACTACTCTCCAGAGATCCAGCAAGGAAGTTGAGCGAACCATTTCTGACCTGACACCATCATCCCTTCCCCTCATTCCCTTGCAAGATTATTCCCCTGGCCTCCCAGCTCCCCCTGCCTTTGATCATGTTCTTGCCTGCACCTGGAATTCCCTGTCACTCCTCTTCCCCTCCTGTCTGTCCCCTCTGAGGAGGAGAAGCAGTATTTTCATCACAAGGTCTAGTTAAAGTGCCAACTTTTCAAAAGTGTGATTATGGCCATTTGCTGCTCAGAAGCATCTAAGAAACACAAAGTTATTCCACATGTCAGTCAACATTTCCAGCTCCAATTAGTATGAATCCTCTGTGGGCAACAGGGAGTTTAAAGGGACTCAGTTTTGTTCCTGTCCACCAACAGACCTTGGTAGCAGACAAAAGGCACCAGGAACCATGATAGTGCAGTGATGTAGTGTCTGCCTCTAGTACATAAGGCCTCAAGTCTTTGACTTGAATCTTTGACTTCATCCACATAGTATTATTCCCTGGGGACCATCAATCATGATCCCCTGTGCCTCAAGAAATTTTGGGGTTTCCTGCAAGCCCCACAACCCAGCCCCTGGTTTGTAACAACAAAGGTAAGAAGGAAAAATGAGAAAAAGTTCTGGAGCTAGGTTTCCGGGGTTCAAATTTTGTCTCTACTCCTTTCTAGCTGTATGACATCATGGGAATAATGTAATGGTTTTTGTGATTCAGTTTCATCAGGTATGAGATAAGGATAATATGATCGTTTATTGGATTGTGACTAAGATGGGCTGATATGTTTTAAAGCCAATAGCTGACACACAGCATTATGTATGCTGCCTATTGTCATTATTAATTATGTGTACCATTAGTTGCTTAATTGGCATACATTAAATGAAAAAAGTAAATGTTTTTCTTATGCCAAAGTATCATTTTCAGGAATGTTGCATCATCTTAATTGAAGGGTTTTAAATCTGCACCTAATTATTACTATTTTGAGAAAGAGAAGAACTCAACACAGCACCCTATAGGACAAGAGGCAAACCCATGACAATACATCAATCTCTCTTTTTTCCTATACTTATTCAAAACCACAAACCTTCAGCTGGAAGTATTTAAAAAGCCATCCAGCCTCCCTCTGAAACTGTGAAAAGAATCTTTTATGTTACATGTTCTTGAATACTTTAAGGAATATGGAACTGAATTCTTTTTACAAGCATCTCTTTCCATCATTAATCACTTCAGATCTGTGAGCTGTCAACCCTCCCTATGGACTAAAGTATTGTCTGTTTGCAACTCCCACCCCCCATTTATGTTGTAAGGCCATAACTTGCAAACATCAAGCCAATCTGTCTCCACAGGACACAACCTAGTGCCATTTCGGTAGACTTAGTGCACATGGTACCCAACTCTGTGATAACCAGGAGAAAGCCTACATCTGGATTTGATAGGGAGACCCCCGGCCTCAGGTGGGGACACTGTGTACTGTGAAGATATGATAGAATCTGGGTCCAAAAATTTCTACCAGACCAGTCTTAAACCAGGTAAAGCCAACATGGCAGGCTGAGCTGCCCACTGAGCGGAACCTTCGGCTTATTATTTTCCACTTTAGCATAACATTTACTATATGGTTTTGAAGGTGTGCCCAGCCTGAAAATCACAGTGACTGGGTGAAGCCCTCCCCTTGCCTTGGGTCTCCTTCCCCTTTGTTGTAACAAGGGGTAACTGCTTTGAGCCTTGGTTTTGTGTTGTAATCTGCTTCTCAGCTGCATGTTTTCAGCTTTGGGGCTGTGTTCTTCTCCTTTCCTATCAGTACACTGCTTCAGTGTTGGGAAAGTTCTGGCTCCTGAAGAACCACTCTGTCCTGACAGATTCTTTGCCTTATAATAAGCACCTAGCTTAAGGTTGCTTTAAATTTTGTTTTGTTTTGTTTTGTTTTTGTTTTGGAGCCACACCTGGTGACATTCAGGGGTTACTCCTGACTATGTGCTCAGAAATCACTCCTGGCTTGGGGAACCATATGGGATGCTGGGGGACCAAATCAAGGTCGGACCTATGTCAGTGCATGCAAAGGCAAACTCCCTAGTGCTTGCACCACCACTTCCGGCCTCTGATTTAAATTTTTTACTTATTTTTGTTTTGAGGGCCACATCTGGTGATATTATGGGCTTACTCCTGTCTCTGTGCTCAGGAATCACTCCTGGCAAGCCTCGGGGGTCATAGGCGGTGCCAGGGATTGAACCCAATTCAGTTATGTGTAAGGCAAGGGCCCTTCTCACTGCACTTTTCTATGACCCTCTTTTTATTTCACTGTTTGTTTTCCTAAAGTTAGAGATATAGTTATCCATACTGCTAATGTTTTGAGCATCTACTACATAGCAGACCACACAGATCACCGAATAAAACAAGGATACTTATCTACGCAACTTAGTGTGATGAAACATACATTATTTTATTTATGTTTTTTTTTTCTTTTTTACGTACTTGCTTTTAAGATTTTGGAAAGTAAGGTGGCACAATTGTCTTAAGGTAATGAAAAGTCACAGAAGAGTGATATAGATGTATATAGACCTACATGCATACATATTCTATTGATGTTGTCTCTCAGAGATACCTGTTTAATATGGTACCTAACCCCTCTCTCCTCTAATCCTTTGGTTTCCTGCCAGTGTCTTTGCAAGAAGCAACCAAGCTGTGTGTCGAGGTCAGGGTCTGCCTCCTGAGGCAGAGTAGGGAGGATAGGGTAGATCTGGGGGCAGATAAAGACTGGCGAGCACTTACAGTGAATTTTCCAGAGAGGCATTTCCAAGTGAAAATCTGGCCAGTTACTGTTGACTAAGAGCTTTTCACCAATTCTCGCCCCTGGCAGCGCCCAGGCACTGGCCCACACAGGCATGTCTACTGTGACCCCAGCAGCTTCCTTTCTCACCAGCCTCACCTTCTGCCTCTCCCCGACCTTCCACTTTATTTTTCCATGGCAACTCCCTATACCGAGCAGGTTTTTTCATGCTTCAGTGCTTCTCTGTACACATCACTCCATCTGCCTGAGCTGCCCTTTTCCCCCAGATACTGCCTCCCACCCCTTTCCATTTGCACAGTCTTGCTTATGCTGCCAAACTCAGCTCCCATGTCCCAGGTCTTGTGAAGTTGCTTTTATTATTTGACCCCTCAAGTTGACAACCCCCCTCCCATCTTGCCTCAGTTCTTCTCTGCTATTTCTTTCTTTATTTTTTTTAATAATTTTTATTGTGTCCCATGTGAATTATAAATCTCTCACAGTTGTATTTTAAGTACATAGTGACAGTGAATTGAAGCCATTCCCACCACCAGTGATGACCTTCCTCCACCATAATTTCCAGCATGCATCCCATAAATCCCTTCTTTGCCCCTCGAACTGCTTGGGTAACAGGTCCCCTTTGTGTATAGCTTGTTGTAGATTGGGGATCTTGATTCTGTTGTCATTGAATTTGGGTTTGGTATTTATGTCTGATCATTTTTTTTTATTTCCACTCAATGTTCATGAGACTGTTTGCCCCTCTTCTCTGCTATTTCTAATTGATACACCGAATTCACTGGTGGTATGAAATCTGGTTGGTTACTTCCAGATCTACTTGTCTCCTACTACATCATCAGTTGATGATGAGGAAGTTATGTGTCTACTTGGTGTCCCTGAATCCCAAACAAAGGCTGAACAAAAGGTGTTTAGCCTAAGAGACAACCTTGAAACCTTCACATTACTTGAACCATCTTGTTCCACCTCACAAACAGAAGGGAAAATAATGGAGGGTATCAAGACCAAACAATTGTACAAACATTGAGTAGAAATAAAAAATGACCAGACTCGGGTATCAAATCCAAAGCCAACGACAACAGGATCAATACCCAATCTACAATAAGCTAGACACAGAGGGGACCACTTATACTAGCAGCCCGGGGGGCAAAGGAGGAGGATATGGGATGCATGTTGGGAACAGGGGTGGGTGGAGAGGGAGGACAACATCAGTGGTGGGAATGCCCCTGATTCAATGTCACTATATACCTAAGATTTTACTGTGAATGATTTGTAATCCATTTTGGTCAAAATAAAAATTATTATTAAAAAAAAAGAAAGAGGGTTCGGACTGTTCATTCAGATGCATAGTGGCCCTTTTTGGGGGACAGTTTCAAATACAACTCTAGCTTTAAAAAAAAATGCATGCATTTTGGATGTACCTGCATGGCCACACATCAGACCTTTCAGGATCAGCCTAAGAAAATGTACTGGACATTTGTTTACTGGCAAGTATGTAATGTCCACCTCTCCCATAACAACCACCCACAGTGAGTCATAAAACACATATTCTTTAGCTGCTTCTGGCAGCATGAAGTGCATAAAAAGCAATTCACAGCCAGACAAGGTTCCCTTGGTTCCTCTCATCCTGAGGTCTCAGCACCAAGGCAAGCTGTTCTAAGGCCCTTTTCAAAATTGTTGCATCAGCTTTACTCTCAAGAATTATTTCATAAAGCTCTGTTGAGAGAAGGTTTGAGATTCACACACAGGTTTCTGTATATGTTTGGGGGAAGCATGAAAGAAAAGCAGAAGCATAGTATTTAGCCCAGGTTTTCAGCACAACCCTATTTATGTTTCCTTCAGATGAACTATAATGTCCAATTCCAAATAACATAGTATTACATACTGCCGATAAGTACTGAAGAGCAGTGTTTCAAACTGAAATGAATTGCAGCTATCACCCCACCCACCAATCATGAACTACTTTTGAAAAATGGATTATTTTTTTAAATTAAAAATAGCTTTGAAGTAACTGTTTTTCTAACAGCATTTAAGTTTCAGTAATGTATCATTATAAGGCAACATCTGTAAACATATTACATTCACCACTAGACATTTAATACCACCTTTCACCTAACAATTGATCCTTTGTACTCTACTTGCCCAACTAATTTCCCCTTCCCTTCTGAAACCACTAATTTGGAGTTATATTTATTTTTGTTTGATTTGATTCACACATTAATTTTTTCTTGATGTACTATATATTCTTTCTAAGCTGACTTCTTTCATTAGGTATCTTATTTTCTCTGTCCACCATTGTTACTGAAAATTGCAGGATTCATCTTTTCTTAAATATCTGAGTAGATTTCCATTGTATATCTAAATCACATCTTTTTTATCCACTCATCTGAAGATGGACACTTTTAGCCCTTGACTACTGTAAATTATGCTGCTTGTACATAGAGACACAGAGGTCTCTTCCAATTAGTCTTTTTTTTATATTCTTCATATAAATACCCAAGAGTTAAATAATGAAATGTACATAATTTATCTTTTATTTTTTTAGAAATAATATTGCTTTTAATCATAATGAGTGATTTTTAATTGCTTTGGAGGCCTGAAATCAAGAAAAGGGTGATATAACATAATTCAACTAAATAAATATAAATAATATCAATTAAATGCAATTTTACTAGGTTAATAATTTTGTGCCATTTCACAAAGCTAATGGGTGAAAATACTATTCCATAAGCCTTTAGTGTGGTGCAGTGAACAGCTCAGGCTGGTTGATGAGAGGAAGCTCAATGGAACTGGTTCTTACCCTCAAGGACCCCACAGTTTCCTGGGGTATCTAGACCTCACAGTCAGCTACACCAGAAGTCAAGGAAGGACAAATCTTCTGGGACAACTGTGGAGTTTTGCAGAGAGACAGAGAGGACTTCAACGGGTAGAACTAGGATAGAACGTCATTTTGAAAATGGAAATAGTATGGACCAACACATGCAGTTGATGCTGTGCAGTGTCCCCTAAACAAGCAATATAGACTAGAGCATTATATGTGGGATAGGTTGCTTGAGGGAAATGAAGGCCCCAGCATGTGGGAGTCAACCTCAAAGAACTTAGATGCATTAAAAAATAATTTAGTCAAGAAGCAGTAGGGAATCACAAGAGTTCAGGCAAGGATGTGGTAAGATTTGACACATACACATTACTCCACAACACACACTAGAATGGATAAATTTAAAGGAAAGCTTGATCTCTTTTCATTAAAAACTCTTCTTACTACTGCTGCTTAAACTTAGAGTATGTTATCCATTAAGTTAAACCAGTTGTGCATCCATAAACTTCCTCTCTTATGAGACAGGCTTCCTGCCTCAGTGAAATGACTTCCTTCCCTTCTCATTAGGAAGACAATCCCTATAATTATAGTACACACAGTTTCATGCATGCAACTGGCTTGACGTTTTTTGCCCCTTCTAGTAAAGCATAAGTGTATACTATAAAATATTTACCTTGAAATTAAAATGGGAGCTTTTATTTCATGTGACAGCTTTGATAAAGCCATTATGAGGACAGGAATTTTTTAATATTTATTTGGAAGGAAATTTCTGTATTGTATATAAGAATAAATAATTGAAAGCAGCCTAAGTATTCGAAAGGATAAATAGATTATTTGGCTAGTTATATAAACTTCAAAACATGGACAAATACTGGAGTACCTAATTTAAGAAGCAGATTATGAACCATTCTATTTTGTTAAAAAGCATTTAATTCATGGCTTTATAATAAACAAGTTCAATTGTAATTCAAATGGGTTTCATAGAGAAAGATGAAAAGGGTATAAAACTAAAATGTAACAGTAGAGTCCTCTGATTGATAAAATTTTTATAGGTGGGTTTTATTTTTTGGTGGTTTTGTGTCTTCTAAATTTCTTATTTATAATTTTGGTTATCAGAAAAAACCTAAAATTTTATTTTATGCTAGAGTAATATAGTTTGGAACTCTGCTTTGTTTCTTTGCACCTTGGATAAATCTAGACTTTGAATCTCTATTGAAAGAAAGAATTAGTTGAAATAGACTCTTTATAACTTGATGTTTTATCATATTATTGGTGCTTTCCCCGTTTTTTAATATCATTTGTGCATATCATGATAATAGCTGTCATATGGTAGGTACTTTTCATTCATTCCATCTTTTTTTTTTTTTAAAGAACTCGAACACCTTAGAGGAAAGGAGAAAATAACACTTCTATTGGTCAGGGGTGTTCTGGTTTCAAGTGACAAAATCTTGATTCCTCATCACTTAAGCAATCTAAGTAAAATTGTATTAGATTTTAACTCTAAAATGTTCAGATATACTTTGCTTATAGCTGGATCAAATTGCTGAATTATGAAATCCATGATCTGTCTCTCTCAGTTTTACCTTTTACTTCTGTTGGCCTCTTTATTCTGGATCCTGACAGTTCTCATCTCACATTTTCACATCTCTGACTTCTCTGGGAGGGAGAACTTCAACTTATCTCCAATACCACAGAAGTTGTAGATTGCATTTCTCTGAGTTTCATGCATAACATTGGGGCCAGAGACCTATGCATGTTGGCTGTAGGTCATAAGTGACAGAAGAAAAAAATTATCTCTTCTAAAATAATCACATGAACTAAGGAATGAATGGCTTTGGAGAGGAAGATCAGGGCATTATCACCAGGAAAGGTGAAAATGACTGCTACCTCCATTTTACTCCCAGACACTTGCACTGTGTCTGGCATCAACTGGGTAAAACTTGAAGAACAAATGAAGGGCTATGTGAGCAATCATTTTTTCCCATGCAGAGGCTTAAGTGTCACCTAATTCTGCTCATCTAAGTACACACCTGACTCATGTTTTATATGATGATAAATTATGACTCCCACAGTTTTTCAAATAGTTGACTTAATCTTAGCTACTATTGAAGTTATTTTTATAACAGAATAATCTCACTAATCCCTGAGATATAAGGAAAATAAAAGACAGTATGGGGATGACATTCAGAGACAATAGAAATAAAAATTAGAAGGACCATTTCACTGTAGTTAGCTTGCCATAAAGAATGGAGAGTGCAGTTAGAGTAGAAAAGGTCTAATATAGAAAGGACATTCATGGCACCCCTACATTTTCAGTAGTAGAAACCACAGTGTCACAAAGAAAAGAGAGAGAGGATGAAGTAAAATGCCTGCCCCAGAAGCAAGTAGAGAAGGTGGTTGGGAGGGAAAGAGCATCAGGGTGGGTCAGAGAGAAATTGTTGACATTGGTAGTGGGAAATGATCACTGATGAAGGTTGTTATACATTGTATGATTTAACTCAATCATGAACAACTTTATCTGTGGGAAAAAAAACTATTATAAACAACCTTGTAACCATGGTGTTAAAAATAAATGAAAAAAAGTGTTTTTTATGGTCACTTTTTCCTTTCATTATATTACACATTCATTTTCTTAGAGCCCAGTAAGAGTTTCTATGGAATTATAACAAGCATAACTGTTGTAACTCTGAGTTCCAATTGAGGGGCTATCAGAAGTTGATTTATCTTTGTCTTTAAAAAATTGTTGGACTACAGGGGCATCTCCCACCCTGAACGTATGTCATGTGGAACCAACTTAGACCCCAGGGAATTAGGCACTGACCGTCCAGCCCTGACTCCTGGATCCCAGATAGAAACGACAGAGGTCTCCACAACAGCTCCAGGAACCAAATCCCCTCCAGGGCATCCATAATGCTGCTCTGACAGCAACATGCGCCAGTTCTAAATTGATAACCTGACAACAAGGAAATGGGAACAACTTGATCCAAGAGCAAGTTGTCCTTCCTCACCAGCCAACGATAAGACAAAATCAGAAGAAATGTCACCCTTTGATCTGTGCAAAAGCCAAGATTGCTACATACAGATGACTGGTTGTTACAACCAAGACTGGACTGTATGCATCCCGGGACCACCACCACCACCACCAACAACAACAAAAAGCACTAGCCAAGCTTTTGGTCTACGATCTGTTCAACAAACAAGATCTCCAATTCCAGAGGTCTGACTGAGACAATTGCAACTGAACGGGTCTTCCGGAAGGACAAAAGATTCTATTCCAGGCTCCATCCTAAGAGCAACACAATGACCAAGACCACCAACTACAGAAGATGGATTAAAACGACACTGAAGAAGCAGAACTGCTAGAACCACAAAGAAAGACTTCATCATAAGCTCCATTCCTTGAGCTGTACAGACACCAAGATCTCTAGATACAGAGGTCTGATTTTACCATCCATGAGGAAGCAGAAGACTTCTATACACCTCAAAAAGCACCGAGGGGAGAGTAAATGATCATGCAAGGAGTTTATAGTTAATTCCATGACAGTATACTTCAGGGATGGAGAAACCCTGTATCTCCTAGGCCAAGGGAATTCCCTCTATAATATCCCCCAATAGTTACTGTGCCTATGCAGGGGGGGAGGGGAAGGGGAAAAAAAGCACAAAATAATCATTTTTCCACATATATATTTATTGATTGATCGATTTTTATTGACGTCTTTATTTTGGTGTAGATATTGAAGTTGATGTCTCCAATTTTATTTTATTTTATCTTTCTCTTTCTTTTTGTACTCCAGCATGCTTTGATTTCAGAACTGAGACTATTGTGTGGTGCTTGTCTTTATTGCTGTAGTGCTCACTGGATATTTAATTTGATATTTCTTTCTGTATTGATGTGGTGTTTCAATTACCTTTTTCAAACTGAGGTTGAAAGCCTCTAGAAGGACTCCACCATTTTCAGCTTATTTGATTTATTTTGTTTTTTTTTTCTTTTTTCTTATTTTTACTCCATTCTATTGCTTTTCTTTCCTTCAAACAAATCCACATAACTCGAATTATCGAGCTCCACCTCTCAAATAGAGGGGGAAACAAGGGAGGGTACCAGGACCAAACAGATATATGATCACTAATAGTAAGCTAGACAAAGAGGGGGCCACCTACTCTAGCAGCCCGGTGGCGGGGGGGTGATAGTGGGGGATATGGGTTGCAGAAAGGGAACCGGGATGGGGGGAGAACAAATTTGGTGATGGGTATTTCCCTGATCCAATGTTAATATGTACCTAAAATACTACTGTGAAAGATACGTAAGTCAATATGATCAAAATAAAAATTAAAAAAAAAACTGTTGGAGTATTTCTTTGCATAATATAAGGGAAATAGTCCAACACAAATATGAATGAATCTACTTAATGATTGTAAATCTGGCTAGAAGGGAAATAAAAAGAGCAATAAGAATTTTATTCCTCAACATTCTGCCTTCACAGAGAAATACAAGTTTGTTTTTGGTCTTTGATTTTTCAGTGAGTGGACTTTTATATTTTCATTATGATTGTTGTCAAGAGACTAAACCTGAAAGTGCTCGGGAGCACAATCATGTTTGTAATCAAGGTGTTTAAATAAAGATATTTTTTTTAAAAAGTTGTTTTAGAAAAAGATTGAGGTTGTTCTTAGCCTGGATATGCACTCAGAAATCACTCCTGACTTGGGGGACCATGTGGAACGCTGGGGTCCATCCTAGGTCAGTCACGTGCAAGGCAAACACCCTACCTCTGTGCCACCTCTCCAGCCCCATATTTCTACTTTTTAAAAGTTTAATCCAAGCATATGTAAAAAAAATCAGTATATAAGAATGTAAAAGCAAGCCTTCTTTGTGATATCTCTGTGCTGGCACTTTTGTACTGCTCTTGTCTGGTGAGTGTAGGGATAGTTTGTTCTTGCCTTACATCTTTATCAGCCTTAAGTTCTGGAGACCTGCTCCTTCCCAGAATAGGGCCTGACACCACTTTGAGCTGAACTTCTCTCCTAGACACCCAACTGACTTTTGGCATTTGTCCACATATAGTATGTTAGCTTTGTTAGAGGTGATCTGGGCTTACTTCCAGAACAGTGGCTATGGGCAAGCCTTAAAATGGGACCATTCCAGAGTTGTAAACTGGTCTCTGGACTCTGTACACCTGTCCTTTCCTCAAGGTAGGATACTGAATCACAAAAAGATCTAGAGAGCTATGACTTTTTCTTGGACATAGCTGAAGTTATTTCTCCTTTTGATTTATTCATCCCTCTTCTAAGTGTTTTATATCCTTCACAGTAGAGCAACATCATATTTTATTATTGGATATTTCACAAAGAGAAGGTGATTTCAAGTAAATCAAATCATGGTCCTTCTGGCCTCCCTGATGAGCATGTGGCCATAAATGGATATAGTGATAGTTGTACTTGCTGAAATCAGAAATGCAGTTTGACTGAATTTTGTGGGTGGCCATAAAGAGTTTGATCCTAAATTGAAAGCGTGTTCCTGGTGGCAAATATGAGAATGGTGAGAGAAGACAACAGGAATTAATTGAAGGTAATAAACAATTTTATAATCTGCTAGAATTATCCTCAACATTAACCATACCAAAACCTTATCTTATATCTTTGCTTGATATTCTATTTGAAGGATTTTCAAGGTCAGTGTTGATTAAATACAGATTATGCCCTTGGGATTTGGCTTTTGGTTTTAACCATTAGATATGACCCTAATGGATCTCACACGAAGTTCCCTAAAGTTTACAGGTTAAACTGTCATGCCAAAATGCACAAGTCAATAAGTTAGTGGTGGGGACAGATTTCAAAATTAAGTAGTTAAATAGGTGAAAGAAATAGCCACTGCTCTCTGCTGTGTCCTCCATTTTTTATTTCTTTTTAAATTTTTGTCTTTTTTTTAATAATGAGGGAGGAGTTTCTGGGAAATATTTGGAAATAGCTCAGGGACTGCTCATGGATGTGCTCCCAGGAATTGAGCCAAGGCTACTGCATGCAAAGCAAGTGCCTTGACCCCTATACTATCTTTTAGACCCCTTACATTTATTTTTTTATGTCACTGGGAGAATGAGTTCTTTGGCTAACCAATGAACATACCAAGGACTAACTAGGATTTTGTCAGAAAAATTGTGGTGTTCAGTCTTTGGGATTTGAAGGTCTCTGAATCTTAAGTGTATATAGCCTGTTTTATTTACTTTTTTATCTTGAATGTTTCTTCTTATTCTCCATTATGAACTTTGTTCTGCGTGATTATTCAGCAGTATTGCCTTTGGAAAAGGTAATTAGATCTGAGGGAGGGTCCTTTCTGGACCTTGAACTTGATTTGAGTCGTTATTGAAATTATGAGCCCTATTAAAAGTAAAACTTTGTTAATGTAATTAGCCATTGACTGATTCAGAGACTTTATTATCTGTTTTCCTGATTGGTAGAGGTTGTGTTCTATAAGAAGGTTGCATATTAGAGTACAATACCAATGATGAAGTATGGTGTTGCAATAGCTTTTCTCTTGAGAGCATCCATGGAGGATTACTGATAGCTCGGTGATGGGTGTTGTGTGGTAGCATATTTGAAGCAGTACAAATTCCTACAACATTATCTCCCAACATAATAAATAAAACCATGAAGTAGAAAGAAATATTATGTATGTATAAGGTGTTCTTCAAAGAAGTTATGCAGATAGCCAACAGATTCATAAAAAGAATGTTCCCTGTGATTACCAATCAGGGAAATATAAAGCATTTCACTACAATAAAATGCTGCTTCCTACCTACAAGGATGACTGTAAGAGACAGACAATAACAAATGTTGATGAGGATGTGGAGGAATTGTAAGACTCATGCATTGCTTATTGTATCATAAAACAAAGCATCCTCTTCAGGAAACAACCTGGCAGATATTAAAATCCCTCAGGAGAGAATTTGCCTATGACTCAGTGATTCTAATTCTTGGTATATACCCAAGTGAGAAGGAAATATGTGTCTACTCAAAAAACCTGCCATGAGTATTCATAGTAGGACTAGTTACAGCTGCCAAAAGGCAGAAACAGACCAAAAGTTTATAAATAATGGATAAAGAAAATGTGAATTGTCTATCCAATGAAATATTCTCAGCTGTAAGAAGAAATGAGGTAGTAATGCACATTGCAACATACAGCAGCCTTAAAATATTGTAGAGAATAAATGAAGTCAGGTTCAGAAAGGCACTCATTGTATGAGTCGTTTTGTAGGAAATATCCAACATAGGCAAATCTAGAGAGTCAAAATGTAGATTAGTAGTTTCCAGGACTGGAGCATGGAAAAAATGTGGGGTGATGTCCAGGAATGAGACTTTCTTTTAGAATAATGAAAAATATAGTTTAAATTTTATTTTGATGATGGATGTAGAGCATGATTCAATGAATATACTAAAACCATTGATTTATACACTTTAGTGTGGACTTTTATGGTATGTGAATTCTTTCTCAATAAAGCTATTTTAAAAATAGAGTGAGGTTGTCCTAAGCCTTCTTTCTATCTGACATACAGTCAAGCCTACATTGGTAATCTCATGACTCAATAAAGCTATTTCAAAGAAGCTCAGCAGGTCTCTACTTCATTGCCACCCCTCCCCAGATTGTCAAGGAAAGTTAATTTCTAGGTGTTATTTTTATTATATAATAAAAGTAAGAGACTATATAACCTAATCACCTATCACAGGCAGTGTCAAGACTGTTAAGGACTCTTTGCTGAAGTTTTGCCTTTTTTCCAGATTTTGGGTCAAATCTCTAGGATGCTACTTAAGGCTCTTTAAGGTGCAGAAGATAATTTCATAGTTTGTGAGAGACTAGATTTGTGGTGAGTTAAAGTCTCAGTGCTGTTCATACACATTGAGTAATGTCCTAATGACTATTCGGTGTGAGACCCCAATGACACAGCATGTGATTCTCATTCTATAGCCAAGTGTGTAAGAGAACCAAAAATGAATCTGGAGAAAGAGAATAGTGAGTAGAGTGCTTGCCTCACATGCTATTGACCTGGACTTGATCCCAGCATCCCAATTAGTCCCCTGAGCACTGCCAGGAGTTATTGCTGAGTAGAATAATAATGCTGAACATTGCCTGCTGTGACCCCAAAACAAAACAAAAAGAATGCTACAACTAAAAAGTGTGCAAAAAGTGTACAAAAAAGAACAAATAAATATATGCAAGCAGTGGCCAAGTTTTTAACCCCTGGCATGTGTAATGTTTCACTATGTGTGGGCATCAGTTACCCTAGTTACACCAGAATGCGTGTGACAACTAAGTGGGTATGATCCCTAGAGAATGATTATTCACATTTTATTGTGTGTACTATCCAACTAGTGGCACAATCAAATGTGTGAGCACCACAGCAGAACATGCATGACCCCCCCCCAGTCAGAACCAAGAGTAATTCGAGGAGGAAAAGCAAAAACAAACATCAGAACTTATACTCCTAACCAATAAGAGGGATAAATTATTTGTGATTTTGAAATAAAGCTTAATCTATTCCCTGTGTCTGTGAAGCTAGTAAAGAAAGAAGTCTATCAATAAAGTTTAAAAAACTATACTCAATTTCTGTTGTTTATAATAGGAGTCAAGGTCTTTTCTTTGAACTCAAATGATAAGAAATTTCTGTTTCTTAATCTGAGTCCAGTTTCTTAATCTGAGTCCAGTTCAATATAGAGCTACCAAAATACTCAAATGAGAGGTTGGCTAAACTAAACTATGAACATTTCAACACATTATAACAAGTTCTTCAAAGTTCTCCATGTTAACTTGTATGAGTTTTGGTAGTATACACATATGTTCCTTCCCTAGCAATTTTCGTCTGGAAACATACATCAGGAGCTGAGAGTTAATTCTTTTTGCTGGAGGCACTAAAATAAATAAAATCCTTTCTTTTAAAGCATAAAAATGCAAATCTTATGTAGTTCAAAACCACTGAAACACTTCTTTTTACTGATGAAGAAATATTTTTCTGGGAACTATTTCAAATGAAAGTGCACTAATGTTTAATAAATATTTTCTTTTTTCCCTTTTTTTTTTTGGCACAGACCAGGGGAATCATGCCATGCCCAGTGGTATCGGGGTTTACGTCTATTATGCACTCAAGAATCACTGCTGGTGGTCTTAGCGGAACTATATGGAGTGTCAGGAGTCAAACTTGAATCAGAAGCATGCAGGCCAAGCACCATACCTGCTGTACTATCTCTTTGGCTCTGAGTTGTTTTTTAATGCATGTACAAGCAAAAAAAGGATTGAATGCATAGCTATTACAAACTCAGATCATGGTCTCTGGCTATGAATCCTGGTTCTGCCATTTACTTAGTACTTGAATCATTTTTTGTCTTATTTCCTCTTCTGTAAAATGAGCATATCACTATCACCTGTTTCATAGTTTGTTGGGAAAGTTAATATATATATGCACAGTGAATAGTATCAAATGGTATGTGCTATTGTACATACCATCATTAGCAATTAGCCAGCTGGCTTTGGGCCTAAAGCAATAACTTAATCTTAACAACTCAAAATTACTTTGTTGTACCACCTTGGGAATTTGTTTTGAAGAGTGTGTGGCCACACTTGGTTTTGTGCTTATGGACCAAGCTTGGCAGTGCTCCCAGAACCATATACAATAACAGAATTTGGACCAAGGTTGCAACTACAGCTACAGCATGCGAGGTAAGTGTCTTAACCTTTGTACTATCTCTCTGGCCTCACCTTAACATTAGTGAACCCAATTAATCACAAGGCTACGAATGGATAAAAATGCTTTTTTGGCAAGTATTCCTGAATGAGGGAAAATGTCCATAACCAAGTAAATTAAGGGAAGAAATGAAAAAGTTAAGGCTGTTTTACCAGGAAAAAAAAATAAAGAATAAGCTTGAGACTAATTTTATTTAGGCAGTGAAAAATTTGCAGAATCTCACAAACTTAATGTTAGCTGTATATTTCAGCTTAGAGAGTATTCTGTCAGGGCTAGAGTGGTGGCACAAATTGTAGAGTTGCACGCTCTAAAACCTAGGACGGACCGCTGCTTGATCCCCCGGCTTCCCATATGGTCCCCCAAGCCCGGAGTGATTTCTGAGCGCATAGCCAGGAGTAACCCCTGAGTGTCACCGGGTGTGGAGAGAGTGAGAGAGAGAGAGACAATCTTGTCATCTTTACTTTTGGAATGTTTGTGTCTTGTGTGACTCTACTACCTAAATAATAATCATCAGAATTTTTTTGTTTGTTTTTTTTGGGGGGGGCCACACTCAGTGATGCTCAGGGGTTACTCCTGGCTATACACTCAGAAATCACCCCTGGCTTGGGGGACCACATGGGAGCCATGGTCCTTCCTAGGCTAGGGCATGCAAGGCAGATGCCTTAAGCCCTGCGTCATCACTCTGGCTCAATCATCAGAATTTTTATATGACATATAAGCTACAACACTTGCTTCCTAGAATAGTTTCTTAGATTTCAGATTTCTTCACAATTCCTATTAGATACATGTACTTTTTTTTATCATGCAAGTGCATATATGTTCAACGTTTTGGCAGTTTATATTGAATCCTGCTTAGAAAACATTTCCAACTTAGCAGCTTTTAATAAGAACCAAAAAAGACATTAATAGAGAAACGAGTAGAGCAAATGGATGAAAAGCACTTACTAGTGAGAGTAAGGAAGAGTACTAATTCTCATTTTTTGGTGCCATCTGCATTTCAGAATGCAGTAACATTTCAGGATGGAATAGATATAATTAGTATCACAGCTTCTAGAAGTGATTTTACTTTTATCCAGTAAAATACATTCTAACTGAATATGGAGTAATGAATGATTTATGCTGGAAATATGAAATTATATTATTCTCTGTTTTGGTTGTTTTTATTTTTTTTGGGGGGGGGGCACACTCAAAAGTACTCAGGGCTTATTTCTGGCTCTATATTCAGGGATCACTCCTGGAGGGACTCAGGGACCTTATGTGGAATGCTGGGGTTAGAATACTAGTCAGCCACATGCAAGACACTTTACTTTTGCCCTGGCCCCAATACTATCTCTTTTAAATATTTGAAAATATGACAAGGCCTTTAGTTTATAACTCAGAAAATGTGAGTAATATGTATGTCTTCTAGAAAAAATAATCTAGTGTTCTAATCCCCACCACTGATAAACACTGGTTGTTCTTTTGAGAAGATCATACAAACAAAATTAGGAGTGCAGATTAAAGAATGAACCATTTGTCAAAAGTCTAAGAGGAATAAGTTGTGAAATTCCAGGACTCTGGTGAAATACCTGATGTACTGATATCCTAAAAGAACCAGAAGGGGCCATATCACGCTCCTTGTTTAGAACTTGAATTTTTTGTTTATTTATTTTGGAGTCACACCCAGAGGCGTCTAGGGGTTACTCCTGGCTCTGCACTCAGAAATTGCACCTGACAGGCTCTAGGGACCATATTGGATGCTGGGAATTGAACCGAGGTCCCTCTTGCCACGTGCAAGGCAAACGCCCTACCACTGTGCTATATCTCCAGCCCAGAACTTAAATATGTTATTGTTTGAGACCACTAGGGAATAGTAAATGGGGTAAAGATGGAATTACAGAGTTGAACTGGAATCCCAACTGAGCTTTGTGGGAGTATTTGATTTAGGAACCTACAAATGAGGGTTTGCTTTATTGTTATGTTGATTAAGTAGAGTAGAAGGCAGAGGTCTTTTTCTGTAAAGTGTCTGAAAATGCAGATTAGAAAATGCAGACCTTATAGTCTCTGTCATAACTACTCATATCCACCATTGCAGCCAAAAGCATATCTAGGAAATACATAAAAAGAACTGCTGTTGTTGGGCCCCAAAATTTATAAACACATACACCAAAATTTAGCTTTCTTTGAAATACTATACATTTTTTTGCTTACTTATAAACAATTAAAAATTTTAAAGGCATTTTTAACTGGACCATACAAAAACAAATGGCATATTTTGCTAATCTCTGGTCTAGAGTTACAGTAATAATGGTGAATAAAAGTGATCAATGGAGATTAAACTCAAAGCTGAGTCATAACGATGGTTGTTGCTTTATGAATATTGAGGAATATTCTTCCACTATTGCAAAGCTTTAATCTAGCAAAGGAGCCACTCATGTCTTTGATGAACAAATAAAGTTTCAGGAGTGCTTAAGCTGAAGAAAATTATGCTTTACTGAAAATACTTTGTGTGAAAGTGAGGAATAGGTTAATAGTAGATCACATATCAGGTCTAAATATAATGCATTTTGGGGAGAAATAATTAGTAAATAAGAATCTACTCCCCTTGACAAATCACTCAGGAATTAAAGAAAATCAAGAAAGCATTCTGTGAGAATTCTTGGCTCTCTGATATTTACATTATAATGTAAATATTTAATGTCACTTAGTTGTCACCTCTTAATTGAAGGCATAGATCTCCACTGGCTCACCTTCACCCCCAAATTGTGACAGGGCATGGAAGGATGCAAATGGCAACGATAACAGACCCATAACTTGTAAGCACAAAATTGTTAGGGGAGTAGAAAGACATAGGTAGATGGACTTTGAGGTTTCCCCTAGTAATCAGAGAGACAAACTTTCTCTGTCCCTGTGTTCAGACTCCTGCACCATATTCAGGTAAAATTTGATGATTTCCATGGTCAAAGGCCTATTTCAGAAAGGGCAGAAAGAAAACCCAAGTCAGGCAGTCTCCTTATGTGGTATTGTAGAATATGCAGTGACACTCCAGGCAGGAAACTTCCCAAGAGATCCAGAGCCCATTTCAGGAAGGACCATACTGCTGTCTTCTGGGGATGATACCTTTCTTGCCTATTATGGAGAAGACCGCATGGGTTCCGTTAATGTGCACAAGGGCAAGGCTTTGGACCCCGGCTGCTCTACTAGTCCAACCTCAGGTGTCCTTTGTGCTCTGCTCCTGGACAGTCAACATTCTGGAGGTGATTTTTCTAGATCTCTGCTTCTGTATCTGCTTCTGTGTTTCTCCACTTTACTTCAAAGCTCTGCATACTCGTGGTTTCTTGGCCTTTGGGCATCTGATTAATGCTTTTCTTGCTTAGTCTTCTTTCAGCTTCTGCCAATCCTAAATTTTGAGTTTCACATTTACTTTTCTGTTTTCTTCACACTTAAAGCAGTTGCACGCCCTTTTGCCCAGCAGGCTTTCCTGGGTTTATAGGAAGATAGTGTCCTGGGTATCCAAACAAGTTGAACCTCAGTTATCTTTTACTGTATCTTCAGTGTGAGCATGGATGAAGCTAAACTTGATCTTTATGCTCTTTCACTGCTTACTCTACAATGAATATCAACTTAGGCTAGCTCTTTCTCATTAAAAATGGATATCTGGAGCCCAAGAAAGATAGCACATAGGGTAAGGCACTTAACGTACGCATGGTTAACCCAAACTCTAACCCTTGTATACCCATACTGTTCCCCTAAGCACTGCCAGCAGAAATGTCTGCATTTTCTAAATGCAGAGTCAGGAGCAACCCCTGAGTATCACTAGGTGTGACTACTCCCCCCACCCCAACTAGAATAAAAGTAAAACTAGAGATTCCACATGTCAAGTTATTCACTTCTTGGCATCTGCCCAGATACAAAAATACTAATTCAAAAAATATATCTACACACCAATGTTCATTGTAGCACTTAGTAAAATAGTCAGGATATGAAAATCATCCAAATATCCAGTAACAGATGAATGATTACTCTTGGTGTTGTATTATAAAACAGGTTACCAAGTAATGAGGAGAGAGTGGAAGGGAATAAAGAGGTAACATAAGATCAGGGGTGGACTGTCTTTTGCTCTTGGGCATGGTAGTTTTGTATATAAAACCATATCATTAGCACTATGTTAACCATGTTATCCTAAACTTCAATAAAATTTTAAAGGAAGGGGTCAGAATGATAGTACAACAGGCTTGCCTTTCACAAGGTCAATATGGGTTTTATCCTCAGCATCCTATATTGTCATCTGGGCACCACCAAGAGTGATCCCTGAGGTTAGTTAGAGCCAGGGATGAACACCTCTGGGTATGGTACAAAAACAAAGACAAAAATTTTTAAATGAAGAGTAGTCAAAACAGCAAAGAATTAAAAATCAAGTTAGAGTGAAAAAGCAAAATGATCTTGGATATATTATTATTTTTGCAGAATAGAAATCATCCTGAGCTATCTAGTTACAACCGGATTAAACAATTAGAAGTAAATTATTATGATGTTAAATGGTGCATGAGCAAAGAAATAGATCATTTATAATAAAACAAAATGGCAGAAATCAGACATTAGAGGAAAACCATTCTATACAGATTATCATTAAAACTACATCTCAAAGGATGTAAAGATTTAATAAGTTTTAAAATCATTTTATTTTAAATCTATACAAAATGCATTCATATTACTGTTTCACTAATTGACAATTCTGAACCTAGTTGAAAGCTATTTATATGATGACCTGAATTTTTTGCTACTTATCCATATTTGAGGACATCTCCAAATTTTGGAGTGGATTCAACCCTATTTTATACCTTTTAAAATATTTATTTTTAAATAAATTTTAATTGAATTACCATGTGATATACTTATAAGATAATTCATGATTGAGTTTCAGTCATACAATGTCCAACACCCTTCACCAGTGTACACTTCTCATCACCAATGTCCCAAATTTATCTCCTGCCCTCCCCTTGCATTCTCCCCTTCTTAACTCTGTGACAAATATTCTCTCCCCGTTTTTTAGACACTGTGGACTACAACATTGTTATTGAGGGGGTATCAGTAATTTATACCTTTGAAAATATGAAATATCCCTACAGATTATAATAAATGTCTTCATCAATCTTGAAATCCTGATTTGTCATCAGTTTAAAAGTGTTACTTTGTTAAATGAGTCCAGTTGCTTATTGTAGTAAGACAGCCCTTAGGATGGGCTTGGATGGTGGTGGGCTCATGGAGGTGCCTTTCTCTGCCATCCCAGGCCACGTGGCTCTGCAACTCCCTTCAGCCGACAGGTATCTGGGTGCAGGAGAGCGGCTGGTATAGAACTCACTCACAGGCAGGCTTCCAGAGAGATAACATCTTTATTTGCCCTGGCCAACACGTGTGGCCTATATCATAAACCTATTTAAGCACATGCCATTCTTAGCTTGCCCTGCATCTTAGATTTCATTCAGCCATCTCTCCTCTGACCGCCATCCAGGTAAATTCAAATTCCCCCTGCCCTTCCAGTCAAAGGCCTTATTTAATCTTTCCAAGACCCCTTCCACAAATGGGAGGGTCTTTCTTGTAGATAAGGTTACACAAAGAATAGGTGTAGGGTTACAGCTTATCACTTGAAGGTCAATATTCAAGAGACAAAAATTGGTTGGTTGGAGAAAAACAGACTAATTCAGGTGTTAGTTTCCAAAGATGGTGGATTTTTTGTCTCATAGAACATCTTACTCTGAGGTTAGAGTTCGAGATTTATAAAGGGCCAATGAAAGAGTAGGCAAAAGCAGATAGGATTAATGGGCTGTGGTGGAAGAGGTTTCAATTATGCCACTTCTGGCTGGCTTGAGTAATTTGATAAATTAAACAGGACATGCTGACCTTTACAGAACACAAGATAAAATTGTGATGTAGTAACATATTGGCCTTGAGTTTGACCTTTGGTGGTCTAGGCAATGTCATCAGGACTCTGCTATCCTTTATTTGTTTTATTTTGGCTTTCTTCTCATAAGTGACTGGCTCTTGTTTGAACACTAATTACAAGCTAATAAAATTATTTATTTGTTTTGTTTTGTTTTGTTTGGGGGCCCCACCCAGCAGTGCTCAGCTGTTATTCTTGGCTTTGTCCTAGGGAGTAACTATAATAGTGATCTGAGGATCATAAGTAGTGCCGATGATTCAAACTGCAGTCACCGACATGCAATATAAGCACCTTAATCCCTGTACTATCTCTCCAGGCCCCACCATAGAATCATTCAGAGAAAAGCATAGGAAAAGGCCAAAAATAGATCTAAGAATTCTGTTGAGAACAAGATGGAGTTTCTAGTGCCTGCTCACTTACAAAGGAAATTTTAAAGTATTGGGGGAAAAATAAAGTATTGGGACCAGAGAGATAGCATAGCAGTAGGGCATTTGCTTTGAATGCAACCAAGGCAGGACAGATGTCAGTTCGAATCCCGGCATCCCATATGGTCTGCTGTGTCTGCCTGAAGCAAATTCTGAGCACAAAGCCAGGAATAATCCCTTAGGTCCACCGGGTATGATCCAAAAAATCAAAATAAATAAATAAATATTGTTTTTTATTTGATTTACTGAGAATTAAGTACCAGATTGTGAATTCCCCACATAGCCCTTCAAGCCATTTTCATAATATCAAAGGTGATATTGAAATCAGTCTAATTAAAAAAAAAAAAAGCTAAAAAAAATGAAATCAGTCTAGTCAGGAGTCCACCCAACTCAGATACTCTGTCAAATAAGCAGGTTGATTTGTTTGTTAGACAGCTACACAGACTCACAAAGAGTCCTAGGTAATTCCAAGATACTACAGAACAGTTCTGACATAGAAACTGGGATATATCTCTTCTTCAACTCATTGTCATTTTCTAAGCTGTCCACAAAGGAGATATGGCCACTAACACATCTGTATTTGTTTGGTGCCAACACTTTCTGAGGGTAAAGAATTGCCTCCCTCTATTTCGCCAATAGAAAAGTCTTTGGAAAAGAGTCCAAATTTCCTCTGGAGCTGTTCTGAGACCTATGGTCATTTGGGTCCATGCTGACTTTATGGGACAGACAAACAACATATAAATGTAAGTCTTCTGTCACCAACCATAAAATTATTTTTGTATGTGTGTCCCCTATAAAACCCTACATGAACTGGACCATCTGTGGTCATAGTTCGAGATGCTAGTGAGACCATTTGCAGATAAGAATCCTGTTCTCATAGGTCACACAAAAGGATCCCAGACACAGCTTCTCTCTGACTCCACTCTTCAGGTCACTGGTTCTCAAAAATACAGTCTGAATTACATTTGTGGAGTGGCAGTTGGGGGATTGTGTGAGTGGGAGGGAAATGATGTGGTCTAATTATTCTAATTAATTAACTAATACAAATTTTTTCTGTATGTTTATAAAGTAATACATATGTATATCTATTCATGCTTATTATCAAGAGTATAAAAAGCATATTAAAGAAAACAATTTCCTGTAATGCTATTAATCAGTTATAAACATTTGTAGAATTTTGGTGAATTTCCTTCTAATATATTTTCTTTATTTTTTGAGTTTTTATACAACTTATTTTTTAATTAATATCTTTATTTAAACACCTTAATTACAAATATGATTGTAGTTGGGTTTCAGTCATGTAAAGAACACCTCCCTTCACCAGAGGAATATTCCCAAACTAATACAATTTTTAAAGTGACAGAAAATAATGAACCATAGCATTCTTTAAAACAAGAATGATAGAAGATGGTGGAATGGAAAATTCTGCTAATAGTTTCCATTGGAATTTCTTTTTCATATTATTAAAGTCAAGAAAACCAAAGATACCAGCTACAATAAAGAAAATAAGGTTTTTTTTAATCAAGACTTTTCAAATTAATGCATAATCTATCAAGAATTTATATTTTATTTCTTTTGGGGGTCATACCTGGTGATGCTCAGGGATTACTCCTGGCTCTGAGCTCAGAAATTGCTCCTGGCTTGGAGGTCCATATGGGATGACATGGGATCAAAGTGATGTCCGTTCTAGGTCACTAATGTCCAAGGCAAATGCCCTATCACTGCCCCACTGCTCCAGCCCCTCTATCAACAATTTAATAAGAGTTCTATATAATTTTTGAGTACAGGGTAGGGAGCTTCACAAAAGAAAGGACAAATGGGGGCCGGGCGGTGGCGCTGGAGGTAAGGTGCCTGCCTTGCCTGCGCTAGCCTAGGACGGACCGCGGTTCGATCCCCCGGCGTCCCATATGGTCCCCCAAGAAGCCAGGAGCAACTTCTGAGCACATAGCCAGGAGTAACCCCTGAGGGTCACAGGGTGTGGCCCAAAAACCAAAAAAAAAAAAAAAAAAAAAGAAAGGACAAATGGCAAAAATTCTCACTTTTAATTTGTAATTAATTGAGCTTCTTCCCTCAGAAGCTTGAAGGTGGAGTGCCATAAGCATACAACAATTACTAATGAAGTTTCCTGGCCAGCAAACAGTAGGCTTCATAGAAAATAGAAAAATGGACAGAATCAATGTGCTGGAAGATGAGATGAAAAAAAAACTCAACACAACAGAAGAAATTGAAAAAGAACCTTAAGACAAATGATCAGGCAATAAAAAAAGTACTCAAGGAATGTGAACAGATGAAAATAGAAATCTTTGATAAACTCAACAAAAACAACATAAGAATCATTAAAGTTCCAGAGGCCCAGGTAGGAGATCCCCAGGAAGAATGAACTGTCAAAGACATCATCAAAGAGATACTCCCAGAGTTAAAGACTACATGCAATCAAATCCTGCATGCCTGAAGGGTACCAGTTAAAAGAGACCCAAAGAAAAACACCCCAAGACACATCCTTGTTACAATGACAAATTCCATAAATAGAGATAGAATACTGAAAGCAGCAAGATCAAAAAGGGAAATTACATTCAAAGGAGTATCCCTAAGACTTACCTCAGACATGTCACAAGAAACTCTCAAGGCCAGAAGACGGTGGGATATTGTGACAAGACTGAATAAAATGAATGCCTCACCGAGAATACTGCACCCAGCCTGACTCACGTTCAGGTTTGAAGGAAGGATACATAGCTTTATGGATAGACAACTCAGAAACTTCACAGCCTTAAAAAAACAGCCTTAAAGGAAAAACTGAAAAGCCTACTTTAAGACAAGAGAGACCAACAAACACAGCAAACTTATCTACAAAGATGACATTAAATCCTATGACAATCATCTCCCTCAATGTCAATGGTCAGAATGGAGGCTTTGCTCCTTCAGCCCCTTGCTTTCTGTTTCTCCCTTGCCATCTTTCACTTTGTCTGCCCTGTCTCTGGTCATCACTGAGGTGGGGGTTGCTTTTATTATCAAGATACGAAAAAAAAAAAAAAAAGACACAGAGTGGCAAAATGGGTCAAAAAGATGAATCCAACCTACTGCTGCCTACAAGAAACACACCTGAATAATCAGAACAAACATAGACTCAAAATCAAAGGCTGGAGGAAAATCATCCAATCAAACAACACCCTTAAAAAAAGCTGGGGGGGGGGCATACTAATATCTGATGATACCAACTTTATACTCAGAAAAGTGGTAAGGGACAAAGATAGACATGTTGTACTAATCAAGGGACATGTGCAACAGAAAGAGATCAGACCATTAAACATATAAGCACCCAATGAGAGACCAGCAAATTATCTAATACAATTATTGACAAATCTCAAAGAAAACATCAATAATAACACAATAATTGTGGGAGACCTCAACACAGCCCTGTCAACACTTGACACCAGACTGAAACCCAACAAAAACATACTATCCCTGAAAAGAGAAATGGAAGAAAAAGGACTAGTAGACATATATAGGACATTCCACCCAAAAAAACCTGGATACACATTTTTCTCCAATGTACATGGGTCATTCTCCAGGATAGACCAAATGCTGACACATAAAACATACCTTCATAAAATCAAGAGGATAGAAATCTTGCAGGCTACCTTTGCTGACCACAAGGCTCTGAAATTATATGTGAACTACAAAGGGACAAAGAAGAAAAACTTTAGCAATTGGAAATTAAACACCCTGCTACTGAATAACCAGTGGGTCTGAGATGAAATCAAAGAGGAAATCATAACCTTCCTGGAAATAAATGATAATGAAGACACAAACTGCCAGAATCTATGGGACACAGCAAAAGAGGTCCTGAGAGGAAAATTTATAGCTTTGCAAGCACACATCAGGAAGGAAGAAGGGGCATACCTGAATAACTTAATGATGCAGCTCACAAAATTAGAAAATGACCAACAAAAGGAACCAAAAATAGGGAGACAGAAGGAAATAACAAAGCTGAAAGCAGAAATCAACGAAGTGGAAACCCAAAAAAAACATTCCGAAAGATTAACGAAAGCAGAAGTTGGTTCTTTGAAAAAATAAATAAGATTGATAGACCATTGGCAAAATTCACAAATAAAAAGAGAGAAACCTGATAACCCGTATTAGAAATGAAAAGGGGAAGATCACAACAGATATTGCAGAGATCCAAAGGGTAATCAGAGACTACTTTGAGAAACTTTATGCTACTAAACATGAGAACCTAGAAGAAATGGATAAATTCCTGGACACTTATAACCTTCCACGGTTAAGTAAGGAGGATGTAGCATATCTAAATACCTCCATCACTATGGAGGAAATTGAAACTGTAATCAAACAGCTGCCTAAAAAGAAAATCCCAGGCCCACATGGATTCACTAATGAATTCTTTCAAATCTTTCAAGAGGAGCTACTACCAATCCTAGCCAAGCTCTTCCATGAAATTATAAAAACGGGAACACTCCCAAACAGCTTTTATGAAGCCAACATCACCCTGATACCAAAACCAGACAGAAATGCTGCCAAAAAAAAAAAATTACAGACCAATATCCCCGATGAATGCAGATGCAAAGATCTTCAACAAAATCCTAGCAAATAGGATCCAATGCATCATCAAGAAGGTCATACACTATGACCAAGTAGGTTTCATCCCAGGAATGCAAGGATGGTTTAACATCTGTAAATCTATCAACATAATAAAAAACATAAAATAAAAATTACATGATCATATCAATAGATGCAGAGAAAGCATTTGATAAGGTCCAACACCCATTCTTGATCAAAACTCTCAGCAAAATGGGAATGAAAGGAACCTTTCTCAATCTAGTTGAAGCCATCTACACAAGCCAATGGCAAATATTATCCTCAATGGAGAAAAACTAAAATCCTTTCCTCTAAATTCTGGTACAAGACAAGGCTGTCCACTCTCACCACTCCTCTTCAACATAGTACTGGAAGTACTTGCTATAGTGATCAGGCAAGAAAAAGATATCAAGGGAATCCAGATAGGAAAGGAAAAAAGCAAGCTCTCCCTGTTTGCTGATGACATGATACTCTACTTAGAAAACCCTAAAGACTCTACCAAAAAGCTTCTAGAAACAATAGATGCATATAGCAAGGTGGCAGGCTACAAAATTAACACACAGAAATCAATGGCCTTTTTATACTCCAATAATGATAGGGAAGAGATGGGCGTTAAGAAGGCAATCCCATTCACATTAGTGCCACACAAACTCAAATATCTTGGAGTCAACTTGATCAAAGACATGAAGGATCTATACAAAGAAATCTATAAATCCCTGCTCCAAGAAATAAGAGAGGACACACAGAAATGGAAACTCATACCCTGCTCATGGATTGGCAGGATTAGCATCATTAAAATGGCAATATTCCCCAAAGCATTATATAGATTTAATGTGATCCCTCTAAAGACACCCATGACATTCTTCAAAGAAGTGGATCAAACACTTATGAAGTTCATCTGGAACAATAAACATCCTTGAATAGCTAAAGCACTCCTAGGGAAAAGAAAAATGGGAGGCATTACTTTCCCCAATTTTAAACTGTACTACAAAGCAGTAGTTATCAAAACAGCATAGTATTGGATTAAAGACAGACCCTCAGATCAGTGGAATAGGCTTGACTTCTCAGAGAACGTTCCCCAGACATACAAACACCTAATCTTTGACAAAGGAGCAAGAAATCCTAAGTGGAGCAGGGAAAACTTCTTCAACAAGTGGTGCTGGCAGAACTGGTTAGCCACTTGCAAAAAAGCAAACATAGACCCCCAGTTAACACCATGTACAAAGGTAAAATGCAAATGGATTAAAGACCTTGATATCAGACCTGATACCATAACATATATAGAACAACACATAGGTAAAACACTCCATGACATTGAGACTAAAGGCATCTTCAAGGAGGAAACTGCACAAGTGGAAGCAGAGATAAACATATGGGAATACATTAAGCTGAGAAGCTTCTGCACCTCAAAAGAAATAGTGCCCAGGATACAAGAGCCACTCACTGAGTGGGAGAAACTATTCACCCAATACCCATCAGGTAAGGGGCTAATCTCCAAAATATAAAGGGCACTGACAGAACTTTACAAGAAAAAAAAATCTAATCCCATCAAAAAATGGGGAGAAGAAATGAACAGACACTTTGATAAAAAAAGAAATACAAATGGCCAAAAAGCACATGAAAAATGCTCCTTATCACTAATAATCAGGGAGATGCAAATCAAAACAACAATGAGATACCATCTCACACCACAGAGATTGGCACACATCACAAAGAACGAGAACAATCATTGCTGGCAGGGATGTGGAGAGAAAGGAACTCATCCACTGCTGGTGGGAATGCCGTCTAGTCCAACCTCTATGAAAGCGATATGGAGATTCCTCCAGAAACTGGAAATTGAGCTCCCATTCGACCCAGCTATTCCACTTTTAGGGATATACCCTAGGAACACAAGAATACAATACAAAAACCCCTTCCTCACACCTATATTTATTGCAGCACTATTCACAATAGCCAGGCTCTGGAAACAACCAAGATGCCCTTCAACAGACGAATGGCTAAAGAAACGGTGGTACATATACACAATGGAATATTATGCAGCCGTCAGGAGGGATGAAGTCATGAAATTTTCCTAAACATGAATGAACATGGAATCTATCATGCTGAGTGAAATAAGTCAGAGGGAGAGAGAGACACACAGAATATTCTCACTCATCTATGGGTTTTAAGAAAAATAAGTCATTTTTGCAACAATCCTGAGACAATGAGAGGAGGGCTGGAACTTCCAGCTCACTTCATGAAGCTCACCACAAAGAGTGGTGAGTGCAGTTATAGAAATAACTACACTGAGAACTACCATAACCATGTGAATGAATAAGAGAACTGGAAAGCCTGTCTAGAGTACAGGTGGGGGTGGGGTGGGATGGAGGGAGATTTGGGACATTGGTGGTGGGAATGTTGCACCGGTTCTTTACATGACTGAAACCTAATCACAATCATATTTGTAATCAAGATGCTTAAATAAAAATATTATAAATAAAAAACGAAAATAGAGGAATGGTACATTGGGAAAGCATTTTTTTTTTTTTGGTTTTTGGGTCACATCCGGCAGTGCTCAGGGGTTATTCCTGGCTCCAGGCTCAGAAATTGCTCCTGGCAGGTACGGGGGACCATATGGGACGCCGGGATTCGAACCGATGACCTGCATGAAAGGCAAACGCCTTACCTCCATGCTATCTCTCCAGCCCCTGGGAAAGCATTTTTAAAAGAATTATCAGCTCTCTCTAACTAGTCTTCCCTCATCCTTCCCCTTTACTATACAAGACTCCTTGGGGTCAGGATCGAAATAGGGAAAAAAAAAGTCCTCCAGGCTGGGGTGTCCTAAAACCAAAGGCCTTCAAAGTAAAAGAGAGAATGCTGAATAAACAAAATATCTGAAAGAGAAAGTACCGAGGCCTAGTTAAAAACTCTCCAGTAGAATTAGAGCGGAGTGATCTCACAAGAATCCTGATGGTGGGATTCAGGAATGCATGTTTTTACAGGCAGCAGGCAACTTCTGAGCTAGCTGAAGTTGGAGAACTGTGGGATAGAATAGTGCTTCATCACCTGGCTCAGCATAGAATTGCCCAAGGGCTCAAATATACTCAGCTTCAGCTTCCACTGTGTGTGTGTGGTGGGGGGGAGGAGATTTGTGAGAGAAGTAGGGGAAGGAATGAGGCTGAAGAACAGGAGCTAAATTGTGGCTTAACACTGCTTAGATGATTTTCATAATTAGTCATAGCTCAGAACTGGTAGAGTTTTGCCTTCCCCATAAACCCTGTAATTGGAAATTTTGTTCACTGTGGTGAGATGATTAATACCATTACCCTAGATAGTCTCTTTAACACACCTATAGCCTTTCTTTTACTTTATTTATTTTCAAAATCTTCTGTTAAAAAAAAAAAACAAAAACAGGGCTTGGTAGATAGTACAGAGCTTAAAGATTTGTCTTGTGTGCACCCAACCTGCTTTGTTTCCTGGTACTGCGCAGGCTGAGACATTTCCAGATGTACCTTTAAAGGCCCTAAGGTATTCCCAAGAATGACCCTGGATGCTCCTAAACATCACCAGGAAGCCCTAGTTGTCCCTGGCACAACAGGGCCTGAGAATCTCCGTATCCTCAAATTTAACCAGCTGCCTGGTGGGCGAAGAATTTTCAACCCTAAAGAACCCTAAGAACCAACTGATGAAAGGTTCGGTTTTTTTCCTAAATATATGTACATGAGTCATAAGACCCATGTCTAGACTATAGAAACAACCCAGATTAATGGATTAATGGATAAGATTAATGGATCAAGAAATTGTTCAATACTATGCAACATAGTGCAATACGCACTCCAACATAATGTGCAATATTATGCAGCTCTAAGAAGAACAAAACCATTTGCAGCAGCATGGATGGAAGAAGAAGATATCATGCTGAGTGAAGTCAGGAAGAAGGGATTGATGCAGAATGATCTCATTCATGTGTGGGGCTTAAAGATTCACAGTAAGTAAGGTAGCAGCAACAAAGGATCAAAGGCAACACAATGAGAAAACTGAAGTACACAATTGGCTTGTAGGAGTGATGGAAGATGAAAGAGAGGGACATAGGAGCCCATAGAAGAGAAAGTTGGTACTCCGGTGATGGGTGTGACATTGAAACTGTGTGCATGGAAAACAATCAATAACAGTATTATAACTCAAAGAATGCCAACCAAAAAAAAATTAAAGACCCATGTCTAATGCAGTCTGTGAATTTGAACCCTCAACTAGCAACATTAGTAACACCTGGGTACTTGTTGGAAGTATTAGTATTACATTAGCTCTTCTACATGAGAAACTGAACAAAGGAGAGGAGCAGCAGTTTGCCAGCTACAAGTCCTCCATACATTTGTGAAAAGTTTTCAGTCAACATTGATTTCTAAGATTATCTAGACTTTGGGTTTATACATCATTATAATATATTGGTTGTATGATTATGCCCATCAAAAGTCATTTCTATCTATTACCATACAACTAATCTTACCTATATCCCATCATTCCTTTTTGGTGACAATTATATTTTGTATAATATATTAGTTCATTTTTGGTTTTCTGTTTGCTTTATCTCCTAAATGTGAGTGAAATCATACTGTGTTTCTCTCCTTCTGGCTTGTCTTACTTAGTGTGCACATCTCAAGGTTCAACCATGTCAGCAACAGCAAAATTTCATCTCTATTTATACCTGAATTGTGCAGATATGTCACATTTCTTTATACACTCATCCATCAATGGGATATGATGTTATTTTCATAACCTGGCTATTGATATAACTGCAACACACAAGGCACATATATATTTTAATCCCTTTTTCATATACCTTAGATAAATAACCACAATGGTACAGTCAAATATATGGAATAATAATATGGAATTTCTATTCTTCATTTTTGAGGAAATTCTCCATTCTGGTTTGCAAACGGTTGCACTATTTTACATTCTGCCAACAGTACAATGGGTTTTTCTTTACCTACAGCCTTCATCAATTGTCCTTATCTTTTAAATTATTTTTATGGTTTGAGGTGATATCTCTTTATGGTTTGGGTTCGCATTGCCCTAAGTGATATAAGTAATGATGAAAATTTTTTCCATTAGTCATCAACATATGTTTTTGGTTAAAATGTTCATTTGGATCATCTGCTTATTTTTTGAAATTATTTGTTTTATTGTTGTTAATTTGTACAACTTGTATATAAATTTTGGATATCAATAAACACCTTGTCAGATAAATATATGTATATATGACTAGCAATTTTCTTTTAGCATTCAGAGGGTTCCCTTTTATATCTTATTACTGGTTTTACCATGGAGAATCTTTGTAGCTGAAATCTCATTTACTTATGCTTTTGTTTCTCTTGCTTCTCAAAGTTCATAAAAATATCATTAATGTTGATGTCAAAAAACATACAACCTTTGTTTTCTCCTAATGCATTTCATGTTTTCAAACCTTGTGTACAAGTCCTTTATTTATTTTTAATTGATGTTGATGTATGGTGAAAGATAGGAAAGATAGCAATCAGTTACAGTCTTTGCATGTGGCTTCCAATTTTCAAAACTACAGTAGCATGTTTGTCAAAAACATTACTGTACCATTCTATGTGTTTAGTTTTATCCTCAACTTTGAAACCTAATTGTTCTCTTAAAGAGAAACTTTAAGGGGCTTGGGCTTTAAAATTGAAACCCAGGGCTCCAAGGTTCAAGCATAAGTTATTTAAATGGTTTCAAATACATCAGTCAATGCTGTTTTTATATTAACAGGACTATAACTCCATTTATTTTTAGATGACTGATTACCTATGTGATTTTAGTTGAACTTTTATTATTTGATGACAGAAAATATTACATGAGGATTGAAGAATGAGTTTGATTATTTTAAGTGAATATACACTTTTTTCTTTACTTTAGCAATGAAATACATTTAGAAATAACAATATATGGAGCCAGAGAGCTAATGTAGCAGGCAGGACATTTGTCTTGCACAAGACTGACCTGAATTTGATTCCCAGCACCCCATATGGTCCCTCCGAGCACCATTAGAAGTGATTCCTGAACACAGATCTAGTAGGAGTTAGCCTTGAGCAATGCCAGGTGTGGCCCCAAATAAAAACTAAAAACTTTTATTGTTATTAATAATTACTATCACTGTTATTTCTCACAGCCCAGGTTGCCTCTACCAGGCTGGCAAAGCCCTTCTTCTATCTCTGGGTTTTTTTCGGGGGGGGGGGGGAACCACACCCAACAGCACTCAGAAATTACTCCTGGCAGGCTTGAAGAGATCATATGAGATGCCAGGGACTGAACCCAGTTCGACCGTGTGCAAAACAAACAACCTCCCCTCTGTGCTATTGCTCTGGCTCCCATCTCACTTTTTTATCCTTGAAATTCAGGTTCAACTATCTACCCACAGGGATTCCATAATTACACATATTATAACCTATCATATTCCCTGGGTTTATTTATGTATTTGGTCATCTTCCCAACCAGATTAGGGACACTCGGGACAGTGACTTCTTATCCTGGAAACTGGGAAACCAGCCACATGGTTAGAGTACTTGATAAGCATGAAGAGGAAGACTGCAAAAATCATGTTGCTGCCTAATTGTATATGGATCTTTCCCCACTCTTCTATTTCATCTCCTAAAGGCAGTGAATACAGATGCTTACAATTTTATTAACATAGCATATTATCTTATGCAAACCTCTGCCTTTATATTTTTGAAACAGACGTGCGCGCGCACGCACACACACACACACACACACACACACACACACACACATTTTGAGGAGGAGACAGCTGACAAAACCCTACTGGTTTTTTAAGTCCCGATTCACCATGCATCATCGTGTAATCTCTCTCTTCTTTATTTCTTTCTCTCTTTCTTTCACTTTCTCTCCCACTGTCCATTTTCTCTCCCTCCAAAGTGGAACTTTGTACTCCCTCCTTTGTGCTCCTTTCTGTTTACTGACTGACCAGATAAATCCATCTTTCTCATTTCTTCTGTTCATTTATTTACAAATGAATCACCATTATCAGCATCATCATCAATATTTAATTTTGCTGAATGAACCCAGGACCTTACACACGTAAGCCAAAAGCTCTATTACTGAGCTATATCCCAGGCCTCTTTATTTCTCAAGAGAAAGGAAATGACCAATTTCTTCACTGCAAAATGAATGTTTTTAAATTGCAGGACACACTATATATATCTGCACCCTATTTCTCAGCTGGATGTTTACTAAGATCTATTGTGTATGTTACTCAAACTGTGCTAGTTGTGTGCGTGTTAGTATCATTAAGTAATTCATTTGCATATGACTGTACAATAAACTGTACTCTTTTTTAGAGAAAGAAGTTCTCCCTAGCAGTGCCCAGAAGTCCAGAAGATTCCTCCAGGCCATTTTCCACCAGTAAAGCTGTAGTTTAATCCTAGGGACTGAGCAGACTTTCCTGCTCTAATATGTGTTGCTAGCGATTACCCCAGGCCACACTGGAGATGCTAAAAGGAAGCTCTAATCTGGGGATCCACCACATGTAAGGAATGTCCCTTAACCTCTGTTCTATGTAACCCTAAAAACACAGAGAGAAATTTTCTCCCACATAGTTGAAGAGTCCTTAGGATTTTTTAATAATGTCTTTATTTAAACACCTTGATTACAAGCATGATTGTAATTGTGTTTCGGTTATAAAAATAACACCCCCCCTTCACAAGTACAACATATTCCCACCACCAATTGCCCCCATTTTCCTCCTCCCCACTTCTCCTGCCTAGATTCTACTTCTCTCACTCCTTAACATTGTCATGGTAGTTGTTAGTGTAATTATTTCTCTAACTGCACTCACCACTCTTTGTGGTAAGCTTCTATAAAACCCAAGGCTGGGAATTGCTAAGGATGCACCATGAGTTTTAGTTTGGGGGATCCCCACAAGCACATTCATACAACAAAATTCTGAAACCCTGTTTCAAAGGTTTATGATATATATGTGTGTATTTTGGACCAAGAATGAATGTCTCAACAGATATTACTGCCACCAGAGGGCAACGCAGCTGCATTCCTTTGGAAAAATCATTAGGGAGGTTCTTCTGACACTAGAGGCCTCTTAAAAAATGATAAGGCCCCCTAATGTGCATTGGAGAGCCCTGGGATATAAACATCTCAATAAAGCTAGAATTTGTGGAGGGCAAGGGTATTTTCTTGAGGGCCATATTTGGTGATGCTCAGAACTTAGTCATGGAAGAGCTCTGGGAACCAAATGGGATGCCAACAATTGAACTTGGCTTGGCCTCATGCAAGGCAAATGTAGTTGCTATACTGCTGCTCTGGCCCCAAATGCAGATATTCTTTTTATATGCGTTTCCTTTATTTATTTGGATAAAGTTTGCTGATTGCATCTTCAGCCCACTGCCCAAAAGTCAAAGCAGATATAACTAGGTCATTTGTTTGCTTTTTTATTTTTTTTATGTCCTTTGTTAACTTAAACCCCATCGAGTTACTAAACATAAGAAAACAGGAAATCTGAAAACCTTCATGCAAACGTAGTAAAAAAGTTTCTAGTATTACAGAATGGCACATTATTTTACAGGACGTTTAATAATGGATTTCTGGACACTCAACGCTCCCTCCTTCCCCAGAATGAGTCTGGTATGTTGGACTCATAAACTCTCCAGTTGAGGCTGCTGTTGTGTGTATCTTTTCACACAGAAAAGAAATGAGAGGCCAGAGAGATGGGAAAGAAGCAAAAGGCTGTTTCTAAAAGGAAGGTCCTGGGGGGAAATTTTTTTTAATAATGCATTGACATAGTTTTCTAGCTGCCAGGCCTAATCACAGCTAAACTAATTGTCTCTGATGCTCAAGGCCCTTGGATGTACACACTGAGTCCAAGAGACCTGAACCTTCCTCTTTCACACACTTTGAGATTAGGCAAAGATGATCTGCTCCAAAGCATTATTGAGAGAAAATTAAATCTGAAACGCAATAACATTCCAACTTACAATTACCATGAGGTCTTCGAATAATTGACTTGCAAGCTGAAGGATTTATTTTATTTTATTTGGTTTGGGGGTCACACCCGGTGGCACTCAGAGGTTACTCCTGGCTCTTCATTCAGAAATCGCTCCTGGCAGGCTTGAGGGACTTTATGGGATACCAGGGATTGAACTCTGGTTTGTCCTGGGTTTGTTGGCCATGTGCAAGGCAAATGCCCTACTGCTGTGCTATCTCTCTGGCCCCAGGTTGAAGGATTTAATGGAAAGAGTATCTGGGAAACAGCTGTCTGAGTTTCAGTCTCTGACTACTAGTGGCAGAATTCAGGTTACCTTGCTTCTCTATGTACCAGTTTTCTGTGTCCCATATGTGGGAAAACAGGCACAGATAAACTGAACAAATGAACTTAAAATCCCTCACAGGCCTCATGATCCAGTATTTTTCTCCCAGGAAGTAGCTTTTGGGGAATTGTCTTTAACTTCCTCTGTTTCAAAAACAACTTTTAAGAGGTAATATGAAAAAGCCAAAAACCAATAATCATGCAAATTGCTATTTCTCTATCCACACTTAATTTACCGTCTCTCTAAGGGCAGGATCTGGCAGAGTCCAAGATATGGTTGGAACTGATACAAAAGGGCTTTTGCAGTGAAATAAGAACAGGATGTTACTGTTTAAACTTCACATACATGTAAAATGTGCCGCTGTGTGGGGAGCGCAGGAACCCAAACCCAGAATTTGCCCTCTAGCTGCTCACAGTTGAAGGGAGTGGTGGCAGCTTACTCGAAAATGAGTAAGAAAATAAATACGCTGTCGTTTAAAGACTATCCCAATGCACAGACTGTCTTATATGCTTTGATGACTCTGGGTTTATTTTTCTTTTTCACCTTCCCATGGAGAAGAGTGGGTAATAGCTACTCCAACTTTGAGGTGTCTGTCTAGAGACTGGCAGTCTTCCCGAAATCAAATTAAAGGGGTTGGGAGAGACTATACAGGGGTTAATACTTGCCTTGCTGACAGCTGAATCTAGTCTTATCCCCAACATTGCATATGGCCCTCTGAGCACATTGCTGGAAATGGTCCTCAGAACTGCTGGGGATATAACCCCTGTACAGGGAAGGGAAGGGAAGGGAAGGGAAGGGAAGGGAAGGGAAGGGAAGGGAAGGGAAGGGAAGGGAAGGGAAGGGAAGGGGGAAGAAGAAAGAAAGTAAGAAGAAAGAAAGAGAAGGAAAGAAAAATACAATAGATATGAAAAGAGCCTTCCATCTTCACCTCCTGAAATTTTTAACTTCCAGAGCCTCTTTGTACAAGTTAGAACAAACTTGTCTCCTGCGTGCTTTTGCTGAGACTGCCTTATGGATCTGTTCATGAAATGGAGCAAGAAGAGTACAAAGGAATGTGAGGCTCAAAACTGCCCTCAATGTGTTTGCCACTAATCATGGTTTCTAGGGCAGGGAATAAGGGCACTTAGATTCTACTCACCCTGGTTTACCTCTGTCTCCAGCACACCCTATGAAACCCCAATCACTGCTGTAGGGGCTGGCTTCTGAGCATAGAACCAGGAAAAGTCTCTGAGCACTGCAGGATAAGATACCAACAAACAAGGAATCCTAGCTTCCTTCCCACATCTGCTTGTCCCACGTTTTTGGGTTCTTTCAGAGACGTTACCTCACACTATCCCCTGATCAAAGAAAGCTTTTAAGCCTTAAAAGCTCTAGGAGGCCATAAATCTACTCTACTGGGCCCTCCTTTGGATCTGCCTTCACTGGGACCATTCTCATGACTGAACCTATAGGGATGTTTGAAGTGACAAGTAGCCGGATATACCCCATTGGCCTTTTTCTGGGACGGGTCTTGCTTAGCTGATTTGGAGCAGAAAATCCATTCCTGATATCTAAAATAACCCATGTGCATTAGGAGGGAAAAGATTGTGCCCTCCCTTGGGACGGATGCAATGAATGAAACCTCACAGCCCAGCAAGTCAAACACAGACAGACAAAGCATGAGGACAAGCGATGCAGTCTGGATACTTGAGACAGCCAGCCCCAAGGGTGGAGATACTTCCTAGGGAAAAGAAAAAAAAAAATTGAGATTTAAATTTTCAAAGTGGGGATGCCTCAGTGGCTTCATTTGTGCAGGGAGAAGAATGGAGTGACAAACTGGGCACCGTTGCTAGCCCAGGACCTGGCCAACAGGCCTGGCAGTTTCAAGCATCCTTGTTGAAAAGGGACCAAGTGGTTCTTTGGTTCCAGAGGCAGCAAGACTCTTGCTGAAAGCAGAGTGGGGGGGTACAGGGTGCTGCAGGGGGGACACCTGGGCCAGGGCCAACTGGACCCCCTTTGCAGCTGGCCCTGCCTGGCCTATGGGCCCCCCTCGGTTGGCAAAGGCTCAGCCAGGGGCGCCTGGGCTGGCGGAGCAGCTCCTGCGAGTTGGGAACCGGGCCGGGGACCCCGCCCAAGGCGGCGGCTGGGTCCCCAGGGCTGGGCGCCGCTGGCAGGGCCGACGGGGCGGAGAGGAGGGCGGCTGGAGGAGGAGTGATCGGAGAGGGGCTGGTCATGGGAAGTGCGACGTGTCTGCGGAGCCTTCTTATACCTCCTTCCCTTCCCGGGGAGCCGCTCAGCCGCCTGTGCCTCGCTCCTCTGCGCCCCCGGAGCCTGTTGCAGCGCCTCCAGCCATGTCGGGGGTCAAGAAGCAGAAGACGGTAGGTTCGACCGCCTTCCCGGAGGAGGTGCGGTGGTGGGGCGTGCCTGGAAGGCGCAGGAGGACGCGCGCACCGGGCGGGGATCCCCGCCTTGCTTGGTGGCTTGGAACCCGGCTCTTTTGGGGGGTACAGACGCCCCTTCTGAGCCTTCTGCAGAGAAAGGAGCAGAGGGAGGCACAGTCCTTCGCTTCCCCCTTTGCTTTCCAGCTCCTTCTCCTTGGTGGCACACGTCACTGGCAGTGCCTGGGGGTGCTTATCCCATGGAGCCCTCCTGGATTTTGGGGGGGGCTTCGAAGAACAGACTTTCCAGAAGGAGAGTGCAATTACCTAGACTTCCCCCACATCCCAAGGAAAGGGCATTTCTGCAAGGCTGCGTGTGGGTGCACCTTGAACTCGGTTCCACACACGTTTGGGGAGCGGGGCGGCACCCCGAGTTCCCTGTCCGAGCCACTCCTCCTCCCTCTGCTTGTAGGGTGACAAGGGACGCTGTTTGGAGATGACTCGGTTTTATCCACAGTTCACTGGAGCCAGCCCTTTTGGGAAATTCTATTATTATTTTTTTTTTTAGGCTGGACAGCATGAAAAGTTTCTTGTTCACCTAGTAAGTCCTGTAGACTCCTGGGACTGGAGGAACCTGGGGACACACACCTTGGTGTCCAGCCCAGGTGGTCTGCAAGGCCTATGTCCATCCCCACCCGGCGTGATCACTGGCTGAACCCCACATCTTTCTTTACACACCACAATGCAGATCTCAGTGGCTTACTGAATGGGGATAACCTGAATAGGTGCTCAATGCACAGCAAATGCTGTTATTATAGAATATTCATTGCTAAGGTGGTTTTGAGGTGGCCCCAGGAAAGGGGGATCGGGTAGAGAACAACTGGGAAGACTAGGGGTGGGAGGGCAGACGCGTGAACTTGAACAACAGCACTATGATAAGTCTATGTGGTTGTAGGGGGGATGGATGACAGGGTGACTGACCCCAGGGGAGAGGCAAAATAGGTTTGGGAAGGGACCAGGTCTTTCTGAAGATTTTAAAAAGGGGGAGTTCTCAGTTGGGTTATTTATGTATATATATACTTCACAAATTGCCACGTGAAAAAAAAAATCACTCCTGTTTTATTCCTCTCTCATAGGACTGCTAGTAATAATATCTCATATGACCGCTATGCGTAAAATCCAAAATGGTGGCTTCTAAATGACAAGCTACTAGTACTTGGTAGCTTTGCGTATAGGCTGATTTTTGTTTGTTTATTTGTTTTGGTTTTTTGGTTTGGGGATCACACCCGTCAGCGCTCAGGGGTTTCTACTGGCTCTGCGTTCAGAAATCGCTCCTGGCAGGCTCGGGGGACCATATGGGATACCATATGAGATTCGAATCACCGACCTTCTGCATGCAAAGCAAACGCTCTACCTCCATGCTATCTCTCCGGCCCCATCTGCTGAGTTTTAACTCTTCCTTCTGCATTCATCTGTAACTTCTCCTTGTTCTGATCAGGGGGCTTTGTCCAGCACTAGGATTGAAGGGCAGGAGGTCTTCCCCCTTCCCACCTCTGGGTAGCAAGGACTTGTGATGTGGAAGGTTTTTGAACACAGACTTGGTTTGCAAACTGCTGGTGATGACTGCACAGTCAAACAGAGTGAGAAATGTGAGGACCGGAAGGTTTAATTTTTCAAATTTTTACACATTTTGAAACTTTGGGGTTTGCTGTTGTTTGTTGGGGGCTTGTGCACATACTGCCTAGGATTAAATGAACACCTGAACCAGCTGACAGTCGTTTTGAACTTCTGTTTAGTCAACACAAGTAGAATTCCAGCCTGGTACAAGTTTCCAAAAGGGGCATCAGATATGTGGGGTAAAGCAAGCCCCTGTAAAAGCAAATAAAAGCTCTCACGGTTCAGTGGTTAATTTCAGGTGTATTTTGAAATCGTGCGGATCAAAAACAAACTCTGTCCACACTGCGTGACCTCTGAACGAATAAATTATTTGACTTATTTATCTTGGGAGCCACACCCAGGGGTGCCCAGAGCTCTGTGGTCAATGATTTGTCCAGGAGTGCTGGAGATCAAAATCGGGGTCTGACACGCACAAGGCAGGTACCTTAAACCCTGTGCTAATCTCCCTGATTAATTGAGAAGTGAATCTTGTTGACCAGGAAAGCTATTATGTAAGTCAGGCTGGGTTTAACTTTTCAGGAACTTACAAGAATCATTGAAATTAATTTTCTTCATTTTCTTCCTTTCTTTCTTTCTTCCTTCCTTCCTTCCTTTCTTTCTTTCTTTCTTTCTTTCTTTCTTTCTTTCTTTCTTTCTTTCTTTCTTTCTTTCTTTCTTTCTTTCTTTCTTTCTTTCTTTCTTTCTTTCTTTCTTTTTTTCTTTCTTTCTTTCTTTTCTTTCTCTCTCTCTCTCTCTTTCTTTCTTTCTTTCTCTCTCTTTCTTTCTTTCTTTCTGTCTTTGTCTTTCTTTCTTTCTTTCTTTTCTTTCTTTCTTTCTTTCTTCCTTCCTTCCTTCCTTCCTTCCTTCCTTCCTTCCTTCCTTCCTTTCTTTCTTATTTTTTTTCTTCTTTTTTTTCTTTTTTGTTGTTGTTTAGTTTTGTTTTGTGGCCAATTTCTAACGGTGCTCAGAGGTTACTCCTGGGCACTGCACGCAGAAATCGCCCCTGCCAGTACCATATGGGATGCCGGGAATTGAACCCAGGTCTGTCTTAGGTTGTTTACATGTAAGACTAATGCCCTACCGCTGTGCTATCTCTCCGGCCCTATTTTCTGCATTTTCGACAAAGGACAGTGAATTCACATCACTGTTCCAGCAGTAGCTTCAAATATTTGTTGTTCTCCTACTATGTGTTTGGTGGTCTACCGAGATGAATACAGCTTTCCCAGGATTTATTTTCTTGTTGTTACACTCTCTGATGACTATTAGTCTTTCCATTCAGAATGCTCTGGAAGTGTGTATGCCTTCAGAGGTCTGGGAAGAATGACTAAGGCCTACTTGCATCATTTCCTGGATTAGCATGTCTCCAGACCCAGAGATAATGTTAATATTCCCAGAGACACTCAATTTGTAAAAAGTCAACTGAAGGGCTGAAGAGATAGTGTAGCAGGTATGGCACTCTCTGGCACCCCAGATGGCCTCCCAAGTCCTGCCAGGAATGATCACTAAGCCAGGAGTAAGTAAAATAAATATTTTTTTAAAAAAAATCAACAGAGGGCCTGGAGAGATAGCACAGAGGCGTTTGCCTTGCAAGCAGCCGATCCAGGACCAAAGGTGGTTGGTTCGAATCCCAGAGTCCCATATGGTCCCCCATGCCTGCCAGGAGCTATTTCTGAGCGACAGCCAGGAGTAACCCCTGAGCTACTCCAGGTGTGGCCCAAAAACAACAACAACAAAAAATCAACAGAGATACCAGAATACTTTCCAATGGATCAATAAGCCTATGATTTGGAAGCAGTGAAGGGATATAGAAAACTATAAAACCCTCAATGTATCTACATTTAAAATTATTTTGAAATCATTTTCCTTTATCCTTATTTGGAAATAATTGTAGATGCTGTCCGAACACCAGACGTGACTTTCATCAATAAAAAGAAAGAGCAAGTACTTCTAGAGACCAGGCACTTAGGCACATGTTTTTCCGTAGAGTGTCTATGAACATTGAGCCTCATCTTTAGAGGAGGAGAAAAAGCCAAAACAGAAAAGATTTTAATGTTCAACTTTGACCCCATGCTTTTATTTCTGATATATTTCTGCTTCAGGACATACCATTTTGTCTGATAATCTCGTCTGTAAAGCAAGGTGAATGGTGACTTAATAATTATAATAAGGAGTAAATATGTGCTCTGTATAATGGTAGGCCAGCACAGCTACCCTATAGGCAGTAGTTTTTTGTAGAATAAAAGTAGAAAATAGAAAACCCACGAGTTGGATGAGGCCACCCCAGGCACCGTATTTCTAACCCCCAGGTGGAGAGGTCTGATGAAGCAGGGTAGTGAATGAGAAATAATACACAATAGTCAGAAAAGATATTCATGGAGTCAGCTTGCTCTATCCCTCATGGCCTTTCTCTGCTATGAGTTTCTCTGCCATGTGCTGTCTACCTGCCATGTGTTTTCTGTGCCAAGTTCTCCCTGCCCTGTGCTGCCAAAGCCATGTGTTTCTTTTTTCCCCAGCCAAAAGCCAGCACTTTTTCATTTCTACCCAGAACCCCACCCATCAGGGTGGGAGAAGGCTCTGTAATCCAGGTGGACTTTTACATACCAAAAAAAGAAGTTAGGGAAACTGGAAGTTGGGAGAAGAGTTACAGTTATTATCATTCTAATCGCCATCTTCATCATCATCATCATCATCATCATCATCATCATCATCATCATCATTGCTTTTTTCCATTTCCATCATAGTTAGTCAAGAAGAAAGCCTGGGGCCTGCCATCCTAAATACACAGTAAATAGCAACCATCAGAATATTTAATAAGAGTAAATATATCGTAACACATTTAATAAGAGTGAAAATGAGGGACCAGAGAGATAGCATGGAGGTGAGGCATTTGTCTTGCATGCGGAGGGATGGTGATTTGAATCCTGGCATCCCATATGGTCCCCTGAGCCTGCCAGGAGCAATTTCTGAGCATGGAGCCAGGAGTAACCCCTGAGTGCTGCCTGCCAGGTGTGCCCCAAAAGCCAAAAAAAAAAAATAGTGAAAATGAAGCATATGGTGAGTTGAATTATTATTGTGAAAAGCTGGTTAAAAAAAAAGAAATATAGATAGATTATTGGTGTGGCTATAACAGAATAACCCAACTAGCCAGATTTTGCTGAAAGCCTTGGCCAAGGAAGGTAATCAAGTACATATTGAATTAACCTTTTTTCCATTTTTCCTGCACCTTACATTGTTTCTGAATCTACTTTAAAATTAGTGTGGTTTGGGACTAGAGAGTTAGCACAACACATAAGGTTTGCATGTAGCTGGCAGGATGAATGAGGATTAGGTTTGCATGCAGCTAACAGGGCTTCAATCCCCAATAATGCTTATGGTCTCCCAACCCTCACCAGGAGTGATTCCTGATCATGAAGCCAAAATTAATGTGGTCCAACATGCACTGTTGTATCAAAGCAATCAGTTTGGACTTTTACAGTTAAAGATATACGCAGTTAACTCTGAGTTTGATGTCTTTAAGATAGTTATCTTTGTCTTTCACCACATTTCTGTTAATGCACGTGGCTCTGTGGTTTGCTTAGGGGATAATTAGGCTTAGCCCAAATATTGGACCTTCAGGGAATGCGAGTCTGAGAAAGAAATTGATGATGTCAAGCTAAATCCTCTGAGATTACTGTTTATCTCCAAATCTATCACTGAATGGTAATGGGCACTCATTAGTCCTTGTGTTTGGAAGACTTCAGAAAACATAGAAAATAAAGGAAAAATAAAAATCAGTGTCCTATCAGTTCAACTCACCTTTTCTGCTCACTTACCTCACCAAATTTACCTCCCCACAGATTTTGGCCTGGTAGTTTTCTTGCTACCTAGTTCAACTCTTCGATATTTTCAGTTTGATTATTTCAGACTATCACTAGCATTCACATTTCTCTTTGTGAAAGAACCGGATAGTAGAACCCCCCCCCCCCCCCGCCAGACCATCATGGCTGGGAATGAAAACTGTCTACCTCTTCTTGTTTCCTGTATTTCAGTAATTTCCATATCATGCCTTACCTTATAATACTAAGTCATTTTTCTTAAATGATGGATAAACATAAGTCAGAAAGAATTCATTTGATACATGTTTGTATAGATGCTGGGAATGCATAAATAAATAAATGCATAAATAAATATGCGTATTTAAATAAATAAGAATAAATAAATATGCATAAATAAAATGAATAGCATTCTATATGGCAATCCTCAGTTTGATCTTTAAGGCACTCTGTAATTGACCCCAAAGTATATTAATAGCCCCTAAAATACCCCCTAAGCAAACAGCTACCATCCCATTCCACACATACAAATCCACCAAACTTATTTTTTATATGGAGTGCTAAGGCCTGGCATGAGGGACACTCATCTGGTCTTAGTGATAAGCATCTTTAGAGACAAATGTCCATTGTCCTCTTTCTTAGTGTCAGGCCAGCTCAAGCATATCCCTATCTTAACACCTCTCCTTATTCATTCGGAGGTTGACAAGCTACGTGCAGTGCTGAGCTGACTTGGTATCACTAATTCAAGTCCTTGACACTTTCTTGTTCCTGCCTGGAGTAAAGGAGCACGAGCCAAGCTCTGGTGTGACCATAATGGGACATTGAGGGTTGTGAGAGCTGTTTCAGTTCATTCAGTTCTTCTCTCCTCCGGGGTCTGTCCAGGATCAGAAATTAGCCCAGGAGTAGGGCAGCTGACTCAAGCTAAATAACTGGTATCATATACTATTCCCCAAGCCCAACCAGGACTGCAGACCTGGAATAACCCCTGGGCATGAACCAATTTCAAGGCCAATCCCCCAGTCCCTCCCCCAGTAAACTGTAAGCCCAGTGCCCCTTGCTTTTTATGATCTCTTGGAGCAATATGGCCTCTCTCAGCAGCACCCTGAACAGACATTGCTTCTTTAGAATTTGTTAACTTTGTTTTCTTCTTCCCTTCCTCCCCCCTCTCTTTCTGATTACCAAATAAATTTTCCCAATTTACAATGGACAGATTTTTCCCCCTCTCTCCACAAATAAAACACTATTAAAATTTGCCTCTGACCATGTATGGCAAGAACAATCATTTTCATCAGTTCCTTGGTGAGACTTCCTTGAAAATCTTATCAGCAACTCTTCCTGCATTTCAAATTTACCCTTCAAGTTGACTTTGCTATGACTGGTGTTATGGACACATGGCTGCAACATTAATGTGCAATTTTTTGGGCACCAAATATTTAACTTTTAACAATAAAACTTTTAGTCGGTGCATTGTTACAAAAATATTCTAAAATCACTTACAAACATCAATATCATGAAAGGTGATTTTTTTAACTTGGCTATTTGCCTTAACAATCTAATTAACAGCAGCTTTATTTATATTTTTAATTTTGTGTTGTTACTTGTTTATTTGGGGGCCACAGCTGGCTATGCATAGGACTTACTCTTAACTCTGTGCTCAGGAATTACTCATGGCAATGCTTAGAAAACCACATATGGTGCCAGGGATTCAAACCTGTGTTGGTCTCATGTAAGGCAAGCGCCTTACCTGCTGTACTATCTCTCTAATCCTGCTTTATACATCTAATTATGAAAAAATATTTTTATAAAAGAAGTGACTATAAAATTCTAGTAACTTAACAATTACTCTTTTCTTTTTCATGTATGCTGTGTGTGCTTAAAAAATCATTTACAGACTTTATTTTATGGCTTAAACCTTCTCGATAGTATCTAAGATTCATGTCTATTACCTCATTCTCCAATAGGCCTTTCCCTGATCATTATTTAATTATGGATAGCTCAGACTTTCCAACCTCTAGAAAAATCAATAACTGAAGACAATGGTGATCATTTTTATTTATATATTATTTTTGGTTTTGTTTTATTGGACCATACTTAGTGATGTTCAGGGATTTCTCTTGGCTTTTTCCTCAGGAATTACTCCTGGTGGTGCTTGGAGCACTAAATGGGATAACAGGGATTCAACCTGGGTTGACATTATACAAAGAAAATGCCCTACCTGCTGTCCTATTGCGCTGGCCCCTATTTTGTATTTTTTTATACTTTGAAAAACTTGAATCGTTCGATTCCTGAGTTCTTTTTCTTTTTCTTTTTTTTTATAAATCTCCAAACTTGGAATAAATTTTTGATCTTCTGGTGGTGTCATTGTATATTATTTTGGTTCTTTAATACTACTAAGGATCTGGGACATAGCTCAAGTTAGATTTTTTTGTTTTGTTTTGTTTGTTTGTTTAATTTAGTTTAGTTTTGGATTTTGGACCACACCCTGCAGCACTCAGGGGTTACTCCTGTCTCTGCACTCAGAAATGGGTCCTGGCTTGGGAAACCATATGGGATGCTAGGGATCGAACGTGCATCCCGTCCTGGGTCAGCTGCATGCAAGGCAAACATCTTACCACTGTGCTACCACTTTGGCCCTCAAGTTGTTAAGTACGTGTGCAGCAGTGAGGGCCTGTGTTCAATTCCTACCATTGAATGTCTCCCCACTGTATTCTTCAAGACCCTGCCTCTACTGGGCAAGGCATTGTTGAAAATAGCCTCGATCAAAAACAGACAAAACAACCCTGTAAAGTTCTCATCCTTTTAGTTCCTTTCAAATCCTCATCTCTGTATTTGTCCACTTTATTCACTCAATAAATATTTATTGAAAGACATAACCAGAAGCCGTGCTTGCCATAATTAAATATAACAACTAAAGCCTTATATATATTTTTTAATTATAGTGTTTTAGTTCATTCAAACTCCATCTTTAAATCTGTTCTAAACACAGCATTTGCTTTTTTCTAATTGCAACACCCACCCACAGCCTTTCTATTCTTTCAGTCTTCTGCCCAGAACATTTTACTGTGGCTTTGGGCCAAAAGCAATGAAATTCCCAACTGAAGTTTCATACATTGTTAAAAGTCTCTCTTTTTTTTTTTCTTTCAGTTCATTGGAACTCTGAATGATTTTGCTTTTTATTCGGGTTGTCATTATTTAAAAAATGTATTTGAAAAAGAATGCTAACTCGTGGAAGGGAAAGTAAGTACTCATCATTGCAGGGGTGTGGCAATGGCACAAGTACTCCTTGTACTTACTCTTCTGTACTCTGTACTTAAGGAATGTTGGTGGAGCTCAGGCAACGAGGTGCTGGGGATCAAACCTTGGTCAGCTGCATGGTCATAGGCAAGCAACTTAACACTAAAATGTATCTGACCCCTAGAACCCATCTTTCAAACCTTTGTATTGCAGTTCATACTCAGTGTTTCGCTTTTCAAGGATTGTGGTCTTCTTCCTGACCTGTTGGTGTGTGATATTGCCGCTAAGCTGGTACTCCAATTACCTAAATGCACACCGAACTCTTTTATCTTTATCAAATGCCCTTTGAAAAATGCCCTGCCCATTTTTTTACAACTTGATTTCTGTTATTTTGCACGAAACACTTTTCATAAGTTAAAAACTGTTGGTTGTTAGCAAATCACTAGGACACTCTGATTTTGATTAAGAGTTTTGTTTTGATACTTGAAGATAGAAAATACAGACCTAAAGGCAATGTTCTTTTTAAAGTCTGATTTCTGATTTGAAATATTTTGTGTGGTCAGCCTCTTTATTTAGAAAATCCAGTCACTAGCCAAAACTCACTCACTCATCCTCCACCTACTCGAAGGTTTTAATAATTCTATCCAACTCAAAGATGCTGATGACTGCACAGTGAACAATACTAATAAAAATAATTAGTGAAAGTTGAACCAAGTTCATTTGCACATTGAAATCTCCTCTTTCTGTTGAAGGTCTCAGTATTTTTATTTTCAGTTCTATATCCACCCTTTTTTACTATTGATTAAGTTCATGAAATGCTATTAGGTATCATATTTTTCATACCATAAGACTCATTTTTTCCCCCAAACGGTGCATCTTATGGAGCAAATGCTGCCTGGAGCCTGAGTGCAGGGAAGGAGAGCATCTAAAAATTATGTGCGTCTTATAGAATGAAAAATACAGTACGGTTCAAAATTGTAGAGTCCTGGTAGATGAATCTATCTGAGTTGCCAAATCCCAATGGACTTTTTCTAAAATATATGAATAATTATGACCTCTGGGACTAAAAGATTGATCACTAATATCATAATATTTTAAATAGTTCTAAAAAAGAAAATTTGCTTGTATCTGTTGTATTTAGATTAGCCAGATGAATGAGAAGAGAGTTATTGTAACCTAAACATTAAAATTCTGTCTTTGGGATTTGCATATTTATCAAGAGTTTCCATTTTTAGAGCTTGTTGTGTTTATAAAATTCCTGTTCTGTTGTGACCTGTTACCACTAGCATTGAGCATTTTATTATGTTCCAGGCCCTGTTCTAATAATTTCCTGTGTAATACTAGCACATGTAGTCCCCACCACCTCAGGATGCATGTTTGTGAGCGCATCAGAGTAAGCAGGAAACTCATTTAACTGAAATAAGGCCTTAGAGCATTATCCTCAGAGGAGAAGCTAAAATCTTATTAGTTCCTCTGAGGTTAATATGTTGTTTATTTCATAGAGGGAATGAGACAATGCCAAGTAGCCAACACAGCCTGATTAGGTAACTAGGAATATATTATTGCTTCATTTGTAAAATATTTTGGCAGTCAACTAGTGCTAATATCTCAAGATAATAATAATGAAATCTATTTGGAGACATTACCCAGCACTTTAAAAAAAAAAAAAAAAGTAAATGTACACAAAGAAATGCATGTTACCCTTGTTAGCCCACATTATTTTCTCATGGTGACATAAAGAGAATGATTGAAAAATAAACTTTCTTTCTTCTCCCACTCATAAGCCTGGGTAATAGTTTCTACTACTTAGCCTTTCCTCCCCCATGCTATTATTAAGCAAATATAAACAATGATTTGTTTCCACTAAAGCTGCTCTTACTTAAACCCAGCTATAACTGTCATTTGTAGATGATTTTAAAAAACCACCATTGCATTTTTCACACAATAACTTATTTTGTTTTTATAGGGGTCACCCCAGTGGTGCTTTTTATAAAGGGTACAACTTCAAAGTTAATGGCCAAGCCCAATATAGCTAAAGTAGGTATATAGTGCTGGGGTGGGGGAAACATTTAGTGGCAGAGAGAGAACTCAGGGCACATTCTAAACTTTTATTCTATCTTTTGAGCTTTCTCCCTGGCCCTCATACAATAAAAAATTGGCCCAACTGAAAGTTAAAGCTTAAAGATGTCAGGGCCGGAGTAATAGCACAGTGGTAGGGCATTTGCCTTGCCCATGGCCAACCTAGGATGGACCCAGGTTCTATTCCCGGCATCCCAAATGGTCCCCCCAGCCTACCAAGAGTGATTTCTAAGTTCAGAGCCAGGAGTAACCCCTGACCGCTGTCACGTATGGCCATAAAATCAACCAATAAAATATAAAAGACTCTTTTTAAAAAACTAAATAAAACTTAAAGATGTACTTGGACTACAAGTACTACATATGGAAGGGGATCTTGGTCATGATCCTTAGAAACAGTTGGGGGCCTGAGAAGGGGGATTGTCTGGTCCTTTCTCCCTCCTTCCCTTTTCATTCCTCCTTTCTCCTTTTTTCTTCCTCCTGTCTTCTCCCTTCTTCCTTCTTCCCTCCCTTCTTCCTTCTTCCCTCCCTTCTTCCTTCTTCCCTCCCTTCTTCCTCCTCTCTTCTTTGTTCCTCTCCCCCCTCTTTCCTTCTTTCCTTCCCTCCTTTCCTTCTTCCTCTCTCCCTCCCTACACTTCTCCCACCCAACCCTTCCCTTCTCATCTCTTCTCCCTCCTCTTTCCTTCTTCCTCCTGCCTTCTCCCTTCTTCCCTCCCTCCCTCCTTCCTTCTTTCCTTCCTTTCTTCCTTCTTCCTCTCTCCCTCCACCTTCCCTCCTTCCTTCCTCCTTCCTCTCTTCCTTTTTTCCTCCTACCCCACATAAAAAAAGTTTAAAAAATAAAGAAAGAAAAAAAAGAAAAGAATCACAAAACTGTCTGGACCTTATCTCCTGATAGCACTCAAACAGGTTTAGAATCTGGTTCTCAGGAGGCCATTGTGGAAAAAAGCCAGATTCCAAGCTCCTGTGGCAGAGAGCTACCTGGGCTGGGTGGTGAAAGGGAGTTAGACTGTCAGGGGAGTGGCAAGCTAGAGATTAGGTGACAGTCAAGAGATTAGATCACGGGATCCAGTTCTTCACAGTGCAAGACATATTGAATGCAAATCCTGTGTTGTCTGCATTTTGCCAGGTCTAGTGGGTTGGGATATCTGGGTCATCCCAAATGCTGGTTTCTTCCATTTTCTGCTGTATTGAGGTTGCAATATAATAGTTGTCCCAAACATCACACTATGGTATTCATTTTTAATGACACATCCCTTGAGCCCAGTAAGATACCTTGTTGATCCAACAGAAGTTTCTAATTAGAGGAATCAACAGCCTTTAGAAACTTTTAGTCCAATGCTCGATTTTGCAGCACTTATACTAAAATTGGAATGATACAGAGAAGATTTGCATAGGTCATGTGCAAAGATGACATGTAAATTTGTGAAACTTTTAGTCCAGTCTCTCTTCACATCCTCACATTAGCCCAAGAAGCATTTAATATTGTTATCCTCATTTTAGAGCTGAGAACTCTAAGACTGTGTGAGGTTAATCAGTTAGTTGCCTTGAGATTGACTAAAATTACCATGTTTTCCATCACTGCTTTTTTCCCTTTCATTAATATGACGCATGTAATGGATACAGTGACTATCAGAATGCAGATGATTCTCATTATTTAAAAGTGCATTTCAGCTTTGTATTTAGAGATGCAGAATAATGCCGTGAAGAAACGAAAAGATGATGCTGTCGCTTTGTAAGTGTCTTTCCTCAGGGATTTTTTTTGGAATGTGTCCTGATCTTAAAAGATGTGAGTTTTAGCAAATGCCATGAAAAGGAAATAAATGTTAGTTTGGAAGAGACACTGTGGCTAGTTTTAGGAACAGTAGTGTTTGGAATTGAACCCAACATTTCACCTTCATAGTACAAAGCTTTAGTGTTCTTGTGGGTGAATGCGTATACTCAAGAATAAGTGTCCTGAGAAATAATTGCAGTGACTTACATGTAACTCTAGACCTTGCCTTGTTCATTATGCCAGCTTTGCACAGTCGAGCATTCATGAACTCCAATTTCCCAAAACTCCACAAGCTATGGGCCTGTTCTGTGGAGGTACTAGAGGTTTTGCTGGCATTTCCACAGCTCAGCACAGAATTTTAATCTTTCGTGATTCAAGGAGCCTGTGTCAGACACACAGCTTCATTATCAGAACCAGTTGCCGAAGAACATTACGGAAATGCACAGAGAGGAACCAAACCCAGCCTCCAAAGGCACACGGGGCTTAGTGCTCAGAAGGGCAGCTAAGATCTGTGCTGCATATTGACTGCAGTTGTGTGGTTTTGAGTGTCTTCGAGATGCAGTGACATTTGATTAAGAGACTCAATCTGATAGGTGTTGTGCTTCTGTGAGAGGGATGGCAATCTCCCTGCACTGTAGTGAGGTCTCCTGGGTATGCATTGTACCTTCCTCTCATCATACTCATCAACACTCTTTCATAAATTTCTTATTAATTGGCCTAGCTGAATGAGTGGTTATAGACATGACATCCCATATATGAGGACACTAGTATAAAGAGAGAAGTGGATTCCTTTGGTCCTCGTTGTGGGATTTCCTAATAGAAGAAACAATCCAAGTTTGTTCAATTCATTTAGCTAGTCCTTTATTTCATCTCCCTAAAAGACAAAAACCCAGAGCTATCTGTATGATACTTAAAATGAATTATTTGGGAGATTGTGGCAAGTTACTTTGGGGCTGCAAAATAGGACATGACTTTATTTTATTTTATTATTTAAACTATTTATTGATTGATTAGTTGTTGGGCCACACCCAGCGGTGTTCAGGGGTTACTCCTGGCTCTGTGCTCAGAAATCATCCCTGGCAGGCTTGGGGGACCATATGGGATGCCGAGAATTGAACCGGGTCCCTCCCGGGTCAGCCGCATGCAAGGCAAATGCCCTACCGCTGTGTTATCTCTCTGGCCCCGATTTTATTTGATCTTTTTATTTTCTTATTTTAGTTTATGTTTCCCAAGCTGTGCTTAGTTGGCCTGGGCCCACTCCTGTGATTCTTCAGCTCCACCAGTGGAGCTGTAGCTCTCGTCCTGGGGCATGGGACTGCTGTATTATTTGAGCCATGCCATGCCAGGGATTATCTGGGTCACTCTGAAGGCCTTCAGGGCTGCATCCAGCAATATTTGGGGGAATAGGACTGTGGTTTTGCATACAGGACTTGCTCCTTAACCTCTGTACCAACTCTCTGCCCCCTAACTTCACATTATATGCTTAAAAAAAAAAACATTAGCACATAATCCCCTTAAATAGAGTAAGGTGTACATTCAAATTTTTCTCACCCCTGCTGTGTGTGTTTCTGTTTATTTTCAAGAGAACACTTGAGAACACTTGGAATCAAACCTACTTAAAACTGCTGTTACCACATCTTAGATTACCTTCTTATGTTAAGAAAACATAGAAATTCTGATCCAATGTTGTCTACATCAATGTCATCCTGCTTGAATTGTGTATAGTTGCATAGAGACTGTATTAACAATTAATACCTAACAGGGATAAAGCAGAGGTTTGAGGAAAAAGATGAATAGTAGATACAGGTGTGGAAAACCACCTATTATTGGGAAAACTTCACACACACACATACAAGCAGACACAAAATAAATTACATCCTGTGTAGAAAATCCAATCTCCCAGCTATTTTTAAATAGCCTATACATTAAGAATGGATTTATGGTCCAGCCCTTATGGAAAACAATATGGAGATTCTTTATAAAACTGGAAATTGAGGAAAAGGTAAAAAAAACTCTCATACAATCCAGCTATCCCACTCCTAGGGATATACCCTAGGAACACAAAAATGAAATACAAAAATTTCTTCCTCACACCTATATTCTGCAAAATAGCTGAAAAATAGAACATTCATCACAGCACTATTTACAGTAGCCAGACTCTGGAAACAACCAAGATATCCTTCAACAGATGAATGGGTAAAGAAACTGTGGTACATGTACATAATGGAATATTATGCAGCCGTCAGGAGAGATAAAGTCATGAAATTTCCTAGGATGGACATGGAAACTATTTGAGTGAAATAAGTCAGAGGGAGAGAAAGACACAGAATAGTCTCACTTATCTATGGGTTTTAAGGAAAAGAAAAGACATGATTGTAATAATGCCCAGAGATGAGGGCTGGAAGGATCAGCTCACAATATGAAGCTCACCTCAAGGAGAGGTGAGTGCAGTTAGAACACTAACAACTACCATGACAATGATAATGAATGATAGAAGTAGAATGCCTGTCTTGAATACAGGCAGGGGTTGTGAGTGAAGAGATATGGGGAGCATTGGTGGTGGGAATGTTGCATTGGTGAAGGGGGTTGTTCTTTTTGTGACTAAAACCCAACTACAGTCATGTTTGTAATCACAGTGTTTAAATAAAAATTAAAAAAGTATGGGTTTATGTAATTTGGGGGGGGCACACTCGGCACACCCTACTGATGCACCATCGCTCAGGCCCCCGGTTTATGTATTTTTAAAATAGTGAGATTGTCTATAAATAAAACATAAGAGAAAAAGTGAAACCCAATTATTTACACATTCTCTCCAACTGCTTTCGTGGCATAGATGAATATTGTATTAGGCTGGAGAGCCAGTAAGATTGAATATATTTGCTTTCTGTCCTACATAAACTTGGATATCTATTTCTACTGACTGGGTGGGAGGTGCTAGTGTGTTCACTTAACTAAGTATTGACTTACTTAAATGAGTGGCCTGTTGGTTGGTTACTCACAGCTGAATTCAATGAACTGAATATCAAGATTGATGTCACAAGCTCCCATTTCATTGTACTTAGTATATGAACCAGTGTTGCGTTCTCCTTTCTATTTGGAGGACTAGGGGCCATACCCAGCAATACTCAGGGGATGATACTTGCTCTGCACTCAGGAATTACTCCTGGCAGGCTCAGGGGTCTATATTGGATAACAGGGATCGAACCTGCTTCAGTTCCATGCAAGGCAAGTGCCCTACCCACTGTACTATCATCCCAGTCCTAGTTTTGTTCTTTTAAAAATGTGATTATGAGGGCTGGACAGATAGTACAGTGGTAGGACATTTGTCTTGCACACAGCCAATCCAGGACAGATGGTGGTTGGAATTCCGTCATTCCATATGGTCCCTGAGCCTTCCAGGAGCAATTTCAGAGTGCAGAGCCAGGAGTAACCCCTGAATGCTACTGGGTGTGACCCCCCCAAAAAAAAAACCCTACAAAAAATGTCTATTATGGCACTCATTGTTATGTTTTCCGTAATAACATTACTGATGTTATTGTTTGTTAATTACAACAATTATAAAGAATCGTGGGAAACAATTCTCTTTAATCTTTTTACCAGAAGGGTTATATTTTCTGAGTTTGCTGGGACCTTGATAGATTTTATTTTAAGTATTGTTGTTGGTGATGGTGGTCCCATAATCCTTTGGAAACTCTGGAACAATCCCAGTTTCCTCTTTAAAGTACTGATCCAACATCTCAGAAGCAATTTTTTGTTGTTACTTTATTTGTTTGTTTTGGGGGTCACACCCTGAAGTGTTCTGTGCTCCTGGTTCTGGTTCAGGGGGTCACTTCTGGCATGCCTTGGGGGAAAATAAGGGGATATAGGGATTGAACCCGGGTAAGTTGCATCCAAGACAAGCATTCTGCCCACTGTACTATCCTGCTAGACCCTCAGAAGCGAAAATTTCACCAATTTTGTTACTGTTTTATTTTTGCCCTATACTATTTCTCTTTACTCTTTCTTATTTTTCACTTATTAAGAAGTGAGCTTTTGATATACTTTAGGTATCTTTTAAGTAAAGCAGAACATATTTTGTTGGCTTGGTTTGCTTTTGGAACCACATCTGGCAGTGTGGAATCAACCGCATCTCTATGGTCAGGGATCATATCTGGGGATACTCAAGAAAGATGCTTCAGCGGTAGGGTATTTGCCTTGCATGCAACTGACCCAGGACAGATCTTGGTTTAATCCCCGGCGTCCCATATGACCCCCCATGCCAGGACCGATTTTTGAATGCAGAGCCAGGAGTAACCCCTGAGCATCACCGAGTGTGCCCCCCAAAAGTCATTCTGGGGGGGCAGAGAGATAGCACAGTGGTAGGATGTTTCCCTTGCAAGCAGCTGACCTGGGATGGACCTGGGTTCGGTTCCTGACATCCTATATGTTCCCCCGAGTTTGCCAGGGTCGATTTCTAAGTGCAGAGCCAGGAGTGACCCCTGAGTGCCGCTGGTGGCCCAAAAACAAACATAAAGAAAGAAATAAAGAAAGAAAGAAAGAAAGAAAGAAAGAAAGAAAGAAAGAAAGAAAGAAAGAAAGAAAGAAAGAAAGAAAGAAAGAAAGAAAGAAAGAAAGAAAGAAAGAAAGAAAGAAAGAAAGAAAGAAAGAAAGAAAGAAAGAAAGAAAGAAAGAAAGGAAGAAAGAAAGAAAGAAAGGAAAGAAAGAAAGAAAGAAAGAAAGAAAGAAAGAAAGAAAGAAAGAAAGAAAGAAGAAAGAAAGAGAAATCATGCTTATTTGGTGCTAGAGATGGTGTCAAGGTCAGCATGCAAGGCAAGTTTTTTTTTTTAACTCCTATACTGTACGCCTGTCCCCATTGTATACTTCTTTAAGATGTGCAAAACCTTAAAAAAAAAAGTTCTTTTCTTTTTTTTAGATGCACTTAACATTTTAGTTACAAAAATACACTGAGTTCTCACGTTCCCACCTAAGACAGCCTTTCACTTTCCCCTATTGTTTTGTGATTGCTCGGTGTTCTGTACCCACTGGACCTTGTGGAAATCTCCTCAATGAAATAGCCATTGTTTTTTGAGTAGTTTGTAGCCTCATGTTCTTCCTTTCCTGAAGGATTATAAACAAGCCAAGATGACTAAAGATATGAATAAGAGCTTTTCTCTTCCTTATCTAGAGATTAGAGAACTTGAGATATTTGTAAACTTGAATGAGAAAATATTGCTTATGACCTTTAATAAAATTGAACACTTCTTTCCAGCTTGTGTGTTTGCTTTTGGTTTTGGGACCTCACCCATCTCAGGATTTGCTCCTGGCTCTCTTCTAAGGGAGTAGTCCTGGATTTACTCCAGGGGACAATATATACATTATCAAGGATCAAACTGGTCAGTCAGCTATGCACAGGTGTGAGTGCCTTACCCCTGTACTATTTCTCCATTCTTGATCACTTCTTTTAATGTGAAGATAGACAATAAACACAATAGCAATAATAGTCATTGTGTCGCCATCAAAAATCACAGAGCATTTCACATCATATCATATTTGTGCTAATATCAGGAAAGTTCTGTTTCTTATTACAAAATTCAGATAGTTAATATTGTTGTCTGGCTCTCTAGATATTGTTATTTAATAAGGGAATAAAGAAACTACTAGAAGTTTTTTTTAACCATTTTGATAACTACAAACTATTTTTCTTCATAATAGTTTGTGTTAGTTTTATCACGTAAGACATTTTCTGATAAAGAATCCATGAGCTACCAAAGAGGTTCTTGGCTTGGTAAGTGTTAAAATATATGCATACACACACACACACACACACACACACACACATATATATATATATAAACACATAGAAACCCCCTCTGTTCATGCATCTCCCAGGCAGGTATGCATACACCAGTTTTACATGCACTTTCAAAGTACACACAGAACCCTTCATACACACACATACACACACATGCACACAAGATATCTAGTATCTTCAATTTCTTGCAGGCTTCGATTCAGCAAGTTCAAGGAAAGAAACCTACTGCTATACTATTTCTTTGGCCCCCCCCACCCACAGCTTATGAATTTATCTATTTGGATAAAATTTAAGATATCAGGCCACATGAGGGAGGGTTTCTATTTTGTTTTATTAGTTAAGGCCGCATTCAAATAAATAATTTCTCAGAATCAGCCTAACTATCTCCTTTGTCTTAGCATTGATTCTGGGTGTCATCACTTACAATGTTTGCTTCCATAAAATAAGGAGTATTTTATAAGTATAATAATATACTTATATAATATATATAATATAATATAATAATAAGTATTACATGACCTTATTAAGTCATTTCTCTTAGCTTTTGTCAAGACCTTTAGATCAGTTCTAGTGTAAATTAAAAATCTATCATTTTCACGCTCTGATTTATAGTTTGTATTATGAAGAAATTTGAGTTTTTTGTGTTTAGAAACAGATATGTGTGTCTTTATGTATGCGTTTATATATTATATAAGTTTGGAAAATAATTTTAAAGCATAAATTTCACTGGGTGTTAATGGCATGATACCATTCATGTTGTTCTTAGCTTGAATGGTTTTACTGTTGTTATTTTTCTTTCAAGAAAATAAAATATAAAGGGAAACTTTATTTATTTATTTAGTCACCCAATTCACAATACAGACCAGGCAAAGGGCCAAGGGTGAGGTATATGGGGTGCATTTACTGTACCTCCTCTTTCTATACAGTCAGTGTAAAGAACACAGCCTGTGGTAAGCATTAGGAGGCCATACTGTTGTTAATTTTATTAAGCAAGCATTCTTGTTCTTCATAAAGACAAATTCTGATGAGAACTTTATCTCAGTCTCTTTCATGTGTTGTCAGTCCCTGTTGAGCATTTCTTATATACATGCCTGGGTTTTTTTTGCTTTCCTGTATTCTAGTTATTATTCAGGTGTGATGAAAATTTTCCTTAATGTTTTTAGATCTTCTCTTAATTCTTCTCAATAATTTATTAAGATCTATGTGGGGCCTTAGAAATATTATAACCGACGATTGCCACCGTCACACCTTTACTATTGTGTTTTTTTTTAAACACTTATCCTTTAAGAAAAAAAACAGTTTACTGAACTTAAAAACAAGTAACTGTAGTAGAATGCCTGTCTTGAATACAGGCAGGGGAAGAGAAGAGGTGGGGAATGTTACACTGGTGAAGGGGGATGTTCTGTTTGTGACTGTAACCCAACTATAATCATGTTTGTAATCATGGTGCTTAAATAAAAAAAAATTTTAAAAATCAATAGCTCAGGGGCCGGAGCGTTAGCATAGCGGTAGGGTGTTTGCCTTGAACGCTGACCCAGCACGATCTCGGTTCTATTCCTGGCATCCCATATAGTCCCTCATGTCAGGATGTTATTTCAGTCCCCAGCGTCTCATATGGTCCCTCATCAGGATGCTATTTCTGAATGCATAGCCAGGACTAACCCCTGAGCATCACTGGGTGTGCCCCCCCAAATAGCTCAATTTACATATTTTCATTCTCTCTGACATGCTAATTTAACCACTGTTTATTTTAATCATTTATTCTAAGTGTTTTTTTTTTTTCATGCTTGATGGTGTATCATTGCTTCTTCTTGAAGACTAATCACACATAATCATTAACTCCTGTGCACCAAATTGAAGTACAAATAGCAAAACACCAATGCATTTCAACAAAAATACACCTACTCTACCTAAGGCAGGCAGAAACCCCATCTCTGAAACGCTTTTTAGCAAGATAGCTTTAAAATTAAATAAAAATGTAAACAAGATTAAAAAAAGAAATATTATAACAATTAACTAGTTTGATGTTTTTAAAATCTGCTTAAACACACTCGAAAGTTTGTCAATTTGGTTTACTTTACAAACCATGGCCTAGATCTGTGTTCAATCTTTTTATGCCTGTGGACTAGCATGGGTCAGTGGCCAGGTAGCTGAGACCATTGGCCTCAAAGATTACATCCTTCATCATGGATATGATGTATGTCATGTGTATGTATGATGTATGTCAATGTATGTTAGTATGAAGCACGATCACATGAAAATTGCCAACTAGTTAGTGACAGATAAATTTTCTCAGCTTCAAAATTGCCGTTTGCCTTGTTCTTACTTTTTAAGGTATAAGACCAATATACCAGCTAATTCAAACTAAGTTGTCCTTCTGTGATTACTTTATTCCTCAAGAATATCTAAAATTAAAAATCCAGCTGGAAAGTTCAAATGCTTGCCATCCTGTTTTACCATTACCTAATAAACAGGCAGCTTTCTGGAAAAATCCAGAGATGATTATTTTTTTCTTAGCTGTTCTTGGCTCTGGTGATTATCCTTAAAAATTTGCCCTATTCCCCTGTTACATTTAAAAAAGGTTTTGGAGCTAGTACAAAGATTAGGGAGTGCATGCATTACACCCAGATTCCATCCCCAGCACCTCTTGGTCCAGTGAACATGAGTGGGTGCAACCCTGGAACCCACCCATGCCCCCTCGCCAGCACTGGCTGGCTGCTCTGGGCAGTCACGGAATTGCAGAGCCTGATCAGCATTGCAACCTTGAGTCCTTCCATTCAACCACTAGCCTGATGGTCTGTGATGGGACCTGGCCCCCTGAGGGCTGATTGGAAGCACCCTCATATAAATAATTAGAGCAACCAACTTTTTTTTTTGGGCCACACCCAGCGGTGCTCAGGGGTTACTCCTGGCTGTCTGCTCAGAAATAACTCCTGGCAGGCACGGGGGACCATATGGGACACCGGGATTCGAACCAACCACCTTTGGTCCTGGATCGGCTGCTTGCAAGGCAAACGCCACTGTGCTATCTCTCTGGGCCCAGAACAGCCAACTTTTTAAAGTTACTTGTGATTCCATTTTTTTGTTTGTTTGTTTAGTGTTTGGACCACCCCAGTGGTGCCCAGGGCTTACTCCTGGCTCTGCACTCAAGGATCATTCCTGATGGGCTCAGGAGACCCTATGGGGTGCTAGGAATCAAACTTGGGTCAGTCATGTACAAGGGAGCACCCTGCCTGCTGTACTGTTGCTCCAGCCCAAGTAACTTATGATTCTTGAGAATTTAAGTCACCTTATCTCAGTATTGAACCTGGGAATCTTTCTTTTTTATATTATTTATTTATTTATTGGTTTTTGGGCCACACCCGGCAGCGCTCAGGGGTTACTCCTGGTTCTATGCTCAGAAATTGCTCCTGGCAGGCTCGGGGGACCATATGGGATGCCGGGATTCGAACCACCAACCTTCTGCATGAAAGGCAAACACCTTACCTCCATGTCAGCTCTCCAGCCCCAACCTGGGAATATTTCTATGGGAATAAATATGAGAGGATTTCCTTATTGTATTTGATGGATTATGATTATTATGAATCCATATTGAAAGGTAATTTTAGAAATGAATCTGCCTTTCTTTTAGGAGTTGTCAGTATAATTTCAGACTTTCTAGTAAAATTATAAATCCTGTAAAGAAAAGCTGTCAATTTATATATAAATTAACATATATTGACTTATCAATGTATGTTGATATATAAATCACACTTGTATATATATTTGTATTTATGTATGCATATTTATGTATAATTTATACATAAATTTATAAATATAAATATATAAATTTATATATAATGTATGTATATTGATGTATAACCACTTTGTTTTTTTATATCTATACTAATAAGCTTCTAGCCCCACTTTATCTCATTTTAGGTTTTGATCAACTATTCATTTCATTAGGTTAAAATTTTAATTATTTGTTTTTATATAGCATTTATGTTCACAAATATTATTTGTTTGTAAAGCAATAAATGAAAGAAAAGCAGACACTTAACACAGATATTAGGTGTAAAAGATTGGCTAACTTAAGTTAATGAATGACAAGTCTTCATGAAGGGTTTACTCATTTGCAGTTGAATTTTGTTTTTGTTTTGTTTTGTTTTGGTGCCATATCCAAAGGTGCTCAGAGGTTACTCCTGCCTCTGCACTTAGATATTACTCATGGCAGGCTCAGGGGATCATATGGATGCCAGAATCAACCCCGGGTTGGCCATGTGCAAGGCAAGTACCCTTCCCACTGTACTATCACTCTGGATCCTGCAGTTGGATTCTTTAGGAGAGAAACTTTCTTTTGCCTTTTTTTTCCTTCCTTTCCTGTTTTGTTTTGTTTTGCTTTGCTTTGTTTTGTACCCACACCCAGCTGTGCTCCGGACTTATTCCTGGCTTTGCACACAGGGATCATTCCTGATGATGCAAAGGAACCATATATGGTGCCAGTGGTCGAACTCAGATTAGTTATGTGCAAGGCAAGCCCTTTCCCACTATACTATCTCTCTGCCCACCTCTCCATCTTGCTTGAAGTGAATTTGTGAATATTTTTGAAAAAAAAATTTGAAAAAACAGTGAATATTTTTGAAAACAATGAACTTATATATGAAGCATAAAAGAATTTTATGTTTAGTAGTAAAGATCTCTCTTTTTCTATAATATCTTCGATACAAGTATCAGAACTAAAAACAAAGTTTGATATCTCATTCTGATATCTCAGAATGAAAGATAATAAAGAGAAAAATATCTTCTGTGTTTAGCAATCAGAGTAGATAAGAGAAGGGGATTTTGTGCCAGCTGTCTCATCTGTCTTATGTAGAAAACATTGTAGAGAACAGTCAAGTGGATTAACTCCCAAGAAGGCACCTGTGTCTTTCCTCAAACACTGGCCTGTGTAAGCAATATAATTAAAAAATTTTATGTAACATTTGCTATAACTTTATCAAATTATCACTGGAGAGTTCTTCACTATACCTTTATAAGAGAACATTTAAAAAAAGAGAACATTAACTACATTAACATAACATAACATAACATTAACATAAAACATTTACACACATTTATATATTATATACATACATTTATATATTAACATTTGTACACATGCATATGAATACACTGGAATCACTCTACATGGAAATTTCAAAAAAAAGGAATGTATTTCCACTAAAATACAAATTTTTTACTTTATATTTATTGTTATTGTGGGCAAAGTAATTACAAATTTTTACAGTGATATTTTTATAATATCTTTATGTAAACATCTTGATTACAAATATGATTGTGATTAGGTTTCAGTCATGTAAAGAACACCCCCCTTCACCAGTGCAACATTCCCACCACCAATGTCCCAAATCTCCCTCCATCCCACCCCACCACCACCTGTACTCCAGACAGGCTTTCCAGTTCCCTCATTCATTCACATGATTATGGTAGTTCTCTGTGTAGTTATTTCTATAATTGCACTCACCACTCTTTGTGGTGAGCTTCATGAAGTGAGCTGGAAGTTCCAGCCCTCTTCTCATTGTCTCTGAGGATTGTTGCAAAGATGACTTTTTTTTTCTTAAAACCCATAGATGAGTGAGACTGTTCTGTGTGTCTCTCTCTTTCCCTCTGACTTATTTCACTCAGCATGATAGATTCCATGTACATGTATAGGAAAATTTCATGACTTCATCTCTCCTGACTTATAGTGATATTTAAGGCACATAGTAGAAATGAATGAGGGGCATTCCCACCAACAGTGTTGTCCACTCCTGTTCCCAGCATACATTCCTCTTACCCCTCCTCTACTCCCCCCCCCCCATAATGCTAGTGCAACTGTTTCCCCCATGTACAGCTTGATGTAGATTGGGTATCATTTCTGTTGTCCTTGACTTTGGATTTTGCATTCAATTCTGATCATTTTTTAAATTTTAATCAAAGTGGATTACAAATTTTTCACAGTAATATTTTAGCTACATAGTGATAGTAAATCAGGGGCATTCCCACCACCATATTGTCCTCCCAGCATGCATCCCATACCCCCCTCTTTTAACGCCCAGGCTCTCTGTGTCTAGTATGTTGTAAATTGGGTATCAATTCTGTTGTCATTGGCTTTGGACTTGGTGTTTAAGTCTGATCATTTATTTATTTCTATTTAATGTTCATGTGACTGTTTGGTCCCGGTACCCTCCATTATTTCCCCCTTCATTTGTGAGGCAAAGCAAGATGGTTCAAGTTGTGTGGTTCTGTTTAAAGGAAAGAGAAAAAAAAAAGAAATAATAATAAAATAAAATGGGGCAAAAATAGAACAAGCAAAAAGTCTGATCATTTTTTATTTCCACCAAATGGACATATGACATATTTTTCTCCCTCCAATTGTGGTGCTGACCAAAGTGATTCCAATAATGTGGCTCTATTGGAGATATAAGAAGGGAGATGGGAGGGGTCTGTCTAGGTGCTGTAAGTATCCCTTTGGAGGAAGAAAGGGGAAAGAAAAAGAAGAAAAAAGTAACGAAACAAAATAAAACGAGATAAGACTAAAACAAAACAAAACAAAACAAAAAACCAATAAGGGAGTAACAAAAATAGTACAAAAAGTATTAAAAAAATTAAAAACGAGTAAACCAAAAACCAAAACCATCAGCTATGAATAAACAAACCCCCCAAAAATGAAAGCAAAAACAAGAAAAAATAAAAAAACAAAACATAAAACAAAACAAACAAAACCAGACCAACAACTTCTTAAAAAAGGGTTGTTCCTTTCTTTCTTTCTTTCTTTCTTTCTTTCTTTCTTTCTTTCTTTCTTTCTTTCTTTCTTTCTTTCTTTCTTTCTTTCTTTCTTTCTTTCTTTCTTTCTTTCTTTCTTTCTTTCTTTCTTTCTTTCTTTCTTTCTTTCTTTCTTTCTTTCTTTCTTTCTTTCTTTCTTTCTTTCTTTTTTTTTGGTTTTTGGGCCACACCCAGTAACGCTCAGGGGTTACTCCTGGCTATGCGCTCAGAAGTTGCTCCTGGCTTGGGGGACCATATGGGACGCCGGGGGATCGAACCTCGGTAGGCAAGGCAGGCACCTTACCTCTTGCGCCACCGCCCGGCCCCTCTTTCTTTCTTTCTTTCTTTCTTTCTTTCTTTCTTTCTTTCTTTCTTTCTTTCTTTCTTTCTTTCTTTCTTTCTTTCTTTCTTTCTTTCTTTCTTTCTTTCTTTCTCTTTCTTTCTTTCTTCCTTTCTTTCTTCCTTCCTTCCTTCCTTCCTTCCTTCCTTCCTTCCTTCCTTCCTTCCTTCCTTCCTTTCTTTCTTTCTTTCTTTCTTTCTTTCTTTCTTTCTTTCTTTCTTTCTTTCTTTCTTTCTTTCTTTCTTTCTCTTTCTTTCTTCTTTCTCTCTCTTCTTTCTTCTCTTTCCCTCTTCTTTCTTTCTCTCTCTCTCTTCCTTCCTTCCTTCCTTCCTTCCTTCCTTCCTTCCTTCCTTCCTTCCTTCCTTCCTTCCTTCCTTCCTTCCTTCCTTCCTTCCTTCCTTCCTTCCTTCCTTCCTTCCTTCCATCCTTCTTTCCTTCCTTCCATCCTTCCTTTCATAGGCACAGTAAATATTGGGGAAATTAGAATGAGAATTCCCTTGGTCTAAGAGATACATGGCTTCTTCGCCCTTGAAGCATACTGCCATGGGAACAACTACAGGCTTCGTACTCACTCTTTTATACACCCCCAAGGTCTTTTTATGGTGCCAGAAGACTTTCCACTCAAATGTGGGCGATAACATCCCACTTCTGTAGCTGAAGATCTTGCTATTTGTGTAGGTCATAGGGCGAAGGCTAGGAAAGAGTTTTTATTTGTTTGTTTATGTTTTGGTTTAGAATTTCTGTTCCATCACTATTGTTGTAATTATTCTTCTGTGATTAGTGGACTTGTTTTGCTCAGATCCTAAGTTAGAGCCTAGGCTATAGTCTTTCAGCATGGTTCCAGATGTTCTGCTCAGTTGCAGTTGTCAAAGTCAGACCTCTGGTATTAGAGATCATGGTTTTTGTGCAAATTTGAAGCTGAGGCTTAGTCAAGGAATTTCCTCATTGGTCCCTTGCTAGGTTCTGTCCAGTCTGTGTTTGTCAAGGTCAGTCTTCTGTAAATAGCAATTTGGTTTTTGCTTAGGGCAAAGGATGACATGTCTCCCAATTGTATCATACCGCCAGATGATGAGATAGGGCAGCCCTCTCTTAGCTCAAGTTGTTGCCATTTCCTCGTGTCAGGATGTATTGGTAAAACTGATGCAAGTTCCCGGAGAGATAGCACAGCGGCATTTGCCTTGCAAGCAGCCGATCCAGGACCAAAGGTGGTTGGTTCGAATCCCGGTGTCCCATATGGTCCCCCGTGCCTGCCAGGAGCTATTTCTGGGCAGACAGCCAGGAGTGACCCCTGAGCACTGCCGGGTGTGGCCCAAAAACCAAAAAAAAAAAAAAAAACTGATGCAAGTTGGTGCGGGGGTGGGGGGGTGGGGGGTGGGGGGGGCATTCGAAATTTCCCTGGGTGGAGTATGGCTCCTGGTGCTGTTGTTGGGACCTGTGTCAGTTTCATGTCTGGGATCTGGGGTTCTGGGTTGGACAATCACTGTCCGATCACATGAAGTCTAAGTTGGGTCCACATGACATGTTCAGGATGGAAGGCGAGCCTGTAAAATGCAAAATTTTAAAATTTCCACCAAAAGATGAAAAATTTTAAATGTGATCACAAATTTGATAAAAATATTTTTAGCTCTGCTTAGTTTTATGAGTAAAGATAAGTATGTAAATATAGCTTAATAATATATTAACTTTCAGATTTGCAAATTAGACCTCCCATATTCTTTAGAATGAAAGTGAGCCTTCCTTTCCTTGAATTCATTGAGCTTAGTTCACACTGAAATCAATTTTAGGTCTGTGCTTTGCAAGTATGAATTGAAAATGGGCTATGTGGGTAGGGTTGGGGGAGCAGTAGTTTTCTTGGCATTGGCACCTGGATAACAAAGTACCTCAGGAACAAGCTGTCATTCATCAGTGGAACACATGATTTTTTGTCTTGGAATTCAGGGTGGGCAGGAGTTACAGTGAGTCTGTGAAGAGATGAATTAATGTCCTGTTAGAAAGGTGCTGAGTCCCTCCCGAGGCAATAGCCCATATTTTAACATGTAAGTATAATATACATACAGAAAAGCACATACATCTCAAGTGCACTGCCCGATGAACTTACATGACCAAAAGCTCCTTCTAGTCACAGGCTCCCCCAGGTTCACTATCTGATTCAATTCTCCTGGTTCTAAACTTATACAACTGGATTTGTATGTTATCTTTTTATTGCTATCTGGCTTCTTCAAGTTGTATCTGTGGAAGTCATTGGATTACCCAAGATAGTTTGTATATATACTAGGAATGTATACATTCTCATAGCTGCAACGCTCTGGGATATTTAGCAAAGGTCTCCAGACATTGTCTGCTTATGAGAGCTGGGTAATAGAGGAAAAGTTGCTGCTAGCCATTCTGAAACACACTGGACAGCCCCCATCACTACCACATGGCCCAGAGCCAAGAAGAAACATAATATTCTATTGTGTGGATATGCTGCAATATATTCCACATATCTCTTAGTACATCAACTCTTGAGCATTCATGATCATTAGGCAACTCAAACCGACGTTGGAATTTTTGAAAACTATGCTTACCACAGTCTCCTCCAAACAAGGAAACTAGAAAACAGGAAATGTTCTTTCATGTTGGAAAAGTGTTAAAATCAAATGAATCATTAAGTACTGTCTTGGTTATATATGTGCAACTTTTTTTTTTTATGTTTTAGAAACATTACCTGAATTTGAAGAGATTCTGAATATTGCATTTTGCTTGTCCTTTCACAAGTTGGTAGCTATGTGGATTTTTTTTTTCAGTTTGGGGCTATTATGAACAGTGAACAAGAAAGATTTTTGAGCACTCCTAGTTAAATAACTAACAAATAGGCTTTTTACTGTGGGTCATTTGATCTATATAATTTTCAAGAAAAATTTAAGGAATGAAAAAAAAATAGGAGGGTAAAAAGAAAGGTCTAGAGAATGACACTAAAAACATTATTTGCCTTACAAAAAGAAGAAATTCTGATATACATGTAGATCCTAGCACTTTTAAATGTATTTTATAATCAACTAAGCTAAGTTACAGAATGACAAAATTTCCTAAAATGGGAAGATGCTAAATCATTCGTTACACTAAGGGAAGTCATTAAGAATGCCTCTCTTTATAATCTTATAATAAAAGCATAATCTGAGAGTATAGGTTTGTAAGAAACTCTGTAAGAAAAGAACATGGACAATATACTCCAAGGACGGAGAAACCCCATATCGCATAGGGCAAGTGAATTCCTTTTCGAATAACCCCAATATTTACTGTGCCAGGGCAGGAGGGAAAAAAACAAAAATACAAAAAACACAAAACCTTGGACATTTATATATATATATATATATATATATATATATATATATCTTACCTTCATTTATTATCGTTATTATTATGTTTATTTACCTAGCTATTTTGGTCGATTTCTCTGTTTGGATGTGATTATTGAAATTGTTGTCCCCAATTATTCTTATTTTTTTTCTCTCTTCCTTTCTCTTCTTTCGTTTTGTGCTACGCCATGTTTCTTATTTCAAGACCACGGCGTGTTTTTTTTTTGTTTCTTTTTTTTATTATTATTATTTTTAATCTGTTTTTTGTGGTGCCTATCGATATAACTGGAGTCCTCACTGGATATTTGACACTTCTTTTGGTACTGGTGGAGTGTTTCACCTTCTTGTTCTCATTCACTTCCCAAATTGATGATGAGAACCTCTAGAAGGATTCTACCCATTTTCGGGGTATTAGACCCTTACCCCAGTTTATTTACTTTCTCTTTTTCAGGCAAAACCACGTAACTTGAACTAGCTAGCCCTGCCCCCACTTACAGGGGGAAATAAGGGAGGCAGCAAGACCAAACTGATGCAAGACTACTAAGTAGTAGGTTAGATACAGAGGGGACCATATATTCTAGCCGCCCTGAGGGGGAGGGAAGAAGAAATGGGAGGTAGGACAAAAACGGAGGGTTAGGGAGGACAATTTGGGGATGGGAAGCCCCCCTGATTTTATGTAAATATGTACCTAAAATATTGTCAACAATATGTAAGCTACTATGATCAAAATAAAAATTATATTAAAAAAAAAGAAGAGAACATGCATGCAAGACCAGCATATCCAATATTAAAAATTGTGTAGGGGATAAAGCATTCAGATTCAGAAGTCAGGACTTGTAGCTCACCTACAATAATCACAAGAATACATTCTATATTATTAGATATCCTACACAGAAATGGTGCTTACTATGGGACTAGCACTTTCCTTGACCGTGGCCAATCCAGGTTCAATGTCCAGCAATCCATATAATCCCCAGAGATTGTTAAGAATGATCCCTAAGTAAATCAGGAGTAAGCCTTGAGCTTTGCTTTGTATGACCTAAAGCATCCCCATACACACATGCAGAGAGAAAGAAAGAAAGCCCCAAAAAAGAATGGAGCTCACTATTTCTAAATAAAATAAGGTCCCTAAACCACACATATGGAGATTAAACACTAAGAAACAAAGGAATTAGCATAAGGCAAACCTGCCTCCATAGGAGATAAATTAATGCCAAATACCAGTGAAATGGCATGCCCCAAAGTAGTGAGCCTCTGACCAGGCCCTTTCTTCCTTGCACTAAAGGTGTTCCAATAGTGGAAACTGATGTATAGCTATGTGGGCTCATGTAACTTCATGGAATAAATGTTGTTCATTTTATTAGACCGGAATAGTTAGGTTTACCAAGCTGCTAATAGTTATGCTAGTGTGGATATGAGGGTCTGCGGGAGGATGGGGTGGGATAGAACATGTTATGCTAACTGGTCTTTTCTCCTCTCCATCCCTTCTCACATCCTTTCAAAGACAGCTTTTATATGACTCAGCATGGAGTATTTAGTTCTCAGCCTAAGCACTAAACCTCTTTTTTGCACTAAAATAAATAAAATTCTGTATTATAAAAAGGTATCAATGCTTTCAGTAGATTCTGACTGCTTATACAGTGCAACACATACAATTATAGTCTCACTTGTACAAAATTAAGTTGAACTCTTTAAATTAAAAGAACGCTGTTTTTTTGTTTTTTGTTTTTTTAATTTTTATTTTCATCATATTGGCTGACATATCTTTCACAGTAGTATTTTAGGTACATATTAACATTGAATCAGGGGAATACCCATCACCAAATTTGTCCTCACCCCCCCATCCCTGTTTCCTTCCTGCAACCCATATCCCCCCACCATCACCCCCCAGGCTGCTAGAGTAGGTGGTCCCCTCTTTGTCTAGCTTACTATTAGTGATCATTTATCTGTTTGGTCCTGGTACCCTCCCTTGTTTCCCCCTCTATTTGAGAGGTGGAGCTAGATAATTCGAGTTATGTGGTTTTGTTTGAAGGAAAGAAAAGCAATAGAATGAGGTAAAAAAAAAATAAATGAATAAATAAATAAAAGAAAAATCAAATAAGCTGAAAATGGGCGGAGTCCTTTTAGAAGCTTTCAACCTCAGTTTGAGAGAGGACATGAAAAAGATAATTGAAACACCACAACAATACAGAAAGAAATATCAAATTAAATATCCAGTGAGCACTACAGCAATAAAGACAAGCACCACACAATAGTCTCGATCCTGAAATCAAACCATGCCAGAGTGCAAAAAGAAAGAGAAAAAAAAAAAAGAAAGAAAGAAAGAGAAAGAAAAAATAAAATAATATCGGAGACATCAACTTCAATATCTACACCAAAATAAAGAAGTCAAAAAAAAATAAACCAATCAATAAATATATATGGATAAAGTGATTATTTTTGTGCTTTTTTTTCTTTTTCCCCCTGTATAGGCACAGTAACTATTGGGGATATTATAGAGGTAATTCCCTTGGCCTAGGTGATTCAGGGTTTCTCCACACCTGAAGTATACTGTCATGGGATTAACTATAGACTCCTTGCATGATCATTTACTCTCCCCTCTGTGCTTTTGTGGTGTATGGAAGACTTCTGCTTCATTCATGTATGGTAAAATCAGACCTCTGTATCTAGAGATCTTGGTATCTGTACAGCTCAAGGAATGGAGCTTATGAAGAAGTCTTTCTGGGCCCGGAGAGATAGCACAGCGGCATTTGCCTTGCAAGCAGCTAATCCAGGACCAAAGGTGGTTGGTTTGAATCCCGGTGTCCCATATGGTCCCCCGTGCCTGCCAAGAGCTATTTCTGAGCAGACAGCCAGGAGTAACCCCTGAGCACCGCCGGGTGTGGCCCCCCCAAAAAAAATTTAATAAAAAAGAAGTCTTTCTTTATGGTTCTAGCAGTTCTGCTTCTTCAGTGTCGTTTTAATTCATCTTCTGTAGTTCGTGATCTTGGTCATTATGCTGCTCTTAGGATGGAGCCTGGAATAGAGTGAAAGCTAAGTTTTTAATAAGATTGTTTTTCTTTTTCTCATTTTATTAGATAAGAAATTAAACTTACCAGGAGGCCGGGCCATATTGGGAGCTACCCTGTTAGTTCAATGCAAGCTTTTTGTTTCCATGCACACTTCAAATTTTTCCATTAAAATGAAAGCTGGACAGCCATATTTATATCAGACCAAATTGCATTTCACCTCAAGAAAGTATTTAGAGACAAAGATAGACAATACTGATTGATCAGAGGAACAACAGACCAAGTACTAACCTTGATCAACATTTATGCATCAAATGTAGAATCAGTAAAATATGTGAGGCTTTTGCTCATAAACCTAGAGAGACATATGGACAGAAACACGATAGGTTTGGGAGATTTCAACACGCCATGATCACCACTAGACAGATCCACTAGGAGGAACACTAGCAAAGACATGAGACCTAAATGAGAAACTAGAACTAGGACTAATAGATCTATACAGATCCACTGAGACAAACTGGTAATTTTAGATGACAACCCAAGTATTTCTTCATTTTATTCAGTAAACTATCAGATTTTTATAGTGATTGAAATGAGTTAACTCCACTTTTTAGGATAACAATAATATGACATTTAACACAACTCACCGGCCAACTACATGACCATCTTTGAATAAAATATGTCATAAAATGTTATCTTCAACATTTTAATTACACAATTTTAGCAGAATAATGTTCATATTTTAGTGTGTGCTATTCCAACTTAAGTTGGTTTTCTGGTTGCCAGAAAACATTAAATCCTATGTAAATAAAAGGGGGAACAAAGTAAATGCACACGGTTGAAAAATGTAAAAGACATTCTTGCTTTATAAATCAAATTTTTATCATGGCAATTCAAAGAAATGAAGATTTACATTTCCACAGAAGTTTAAAAACTGCTCTATGCAAAAGAAAGGAAGAAAGAGAAGAGGAACAAAGAAGAGGAAGAAAGGAAGGGAAGGGATGAAATGAGAAAAGAAGGGAGGGAAGGAAAGGAATGGGAAAAGGCAAAAGAAAGAGAAAAAGTAAAACTTTTTCTCACTCTTGCCATGTCTCTATTTTGATATCAATGACCATAAAAGTATTTGTTTGCTTAAACTTTGCTAAATTGGTTTGTTCCCATGGGTCTATGGAGGAGTGAAATATAGTATGCTCCCACCCCCAAACTTACTGACATGAATCTACAATGGGGCAGCTTTGAGGCGGATTTTTGTTTTCAGTTGAACCCAGAAGATCCTTGCCAGGGGGGAAGATTTCATAACTAACAATCACACAAGGCATCTTTATCATGGCCATTATAAAAAAACTCTGGGAGGATTTACTGGTAACAGAAAACTACCTCAACTCTACTGGTGCTTTTTCCAATCTTGAGTGAGAATCTTGAGATTAAGCCCATCATAAGGAAAATCTCATGTATTGTAACCATGTAGAATATGCTTCCAAAAAATTAGATCACAGCCTCTAAAAAGATATGTTGTTATCTGGAGCCCCATCAGCTGACACTTAGGGATCTAGATAGGTCTTCCCCACTAAATAAAATGCCTTAACCCATGTGTAATCTTTCCAACCTTTTTCTAAAAAGATGTTTGAGGTGTCAGAGAGTATAGCAGGTAACATGCCTGTCTTTGGACACAGACAACTGGGATTTGATTCCCTAACACCCCATTTGATCCCCTGTCTGCCAGGAGAGATCCCTGAGCAGAGTCTGGAGTAATCCCTGAGTACTGCCAGATGTGACCTCAAAAAAAATCATAAAGAAAAATATTTTTAGTGTCAGTTTTTGTAATCCAAGGTCTTTGCTAGTGTTCTGCCTAGTGGATCTGTCCAGTGGCAATAGTGGCATGTTGAAATCTCCCACTACTATCACATTTCTTTCCATATTTTTCTCTAGGTTTGTAAGCAAAAAGCCTTACATATTTTGATGACTCTACATTTTTTTTTTTTGGTTTTTTGGGCCACACCCGTTTGATGCTCAGGGGTTACTCCTGGCTAAACGCTAAGAAATCGCCCCTGGCTTGGGGGGGACCATATGGAACGCGGGGGGATCAAACCAAGGTCCTTCCTTGGCTAGCGCTTGCAAGGCAGACACGCCTTACCTCTAGTGCCACCTCGCCGGCCCCTGATGACTCTATATTTGATGCACAAATATTGATCAGAGTTAGTACTTCTTGGTCTATTTTTCTTGATTAATAAGGAGTGTTGCAAAAAAATAAGGAGTGTCTATCCTTGACTCTAAGTACTTTCTTGAGGTGAAATGCAATTTGGTCTGATATAATTATAGCTGTCTTGTAATTTGACTTCAAGTTTCTCTATGTGGTTCCTCACCTGTGTAATTCTACTACAATAGCTTGCTAACAATAATTTAGTTACTCAGTTTCATTTGCATGGTTTCTCTCATCTTCTGAAAGAGTTCTTTTTTGAGTTGGTTGAATTGTTCATCTATAGATTGCTTAATTTCACAGGCTAGCGACACCTTGATTTCTTTTTTTTTTTTTTTTTTTTTTTTTTGTGGTTTTTGGGTCACACCCGGCAGTGCTCAGGGGTTACTCCTGGCTCCATGCTCAGAAATTGCTCCTGGCAGGCACAGGGGACCATATGGGACGCCGGGATTCGAACCGATGACCTTCTGCATGAAAGGCAAACACCTTACCTCCATGCTATCTCTCCGGCCCCTTGATTTCTTTTTTTGTTTGTTTGTTTGGTTTTGGATCACACTCAGTGGTGCTCAGGGATTACTCCTGGCTCTGCACTAGGACATTGCTCCTGGCAGGCTTGGGGGACTATATAGGATGCTGAGAATTGAACCGGGGTTTGTCCAGTGTTGGCCACATGCAAGGCAAATGCCCTACCACTGTGCTATCTCCCCGGCCCCAACTTCTTGATTTCTGTTGCTGAAGCTTTATGTGTTAATTTTAGGTCCTCATCTATAAGGCTCAGGCAGTTGCAGTTGTTTTCCTTATGTTTTCCATTGTTCTTTGAATTTAGTGGGTTGGAATGCCAGAGTTTCAGGTTGTTTAAAACAGTGATCTATTGAATTGATTGCATAAAAGTATATTGCTTTAGAGGTTATTTTCCTAAACAGCGAGGTTATCTGAGTATGATAGAAATATTGCCAACTAATTCACTGGTTTAGTCAACTGAGTTTTGAGTTGCATATTTTCTAAGAGAAGGAAGTGCTAGGTCCAATCTGCCAGAAAATATATGATATAAATTAAAATGTCTTCGCATGGACACACTAGCATCCACATGGTTTGGGAAGAGGAAAGCTGATGGAGGGAAGAGAAAGTCCCTCTCTTAGCAGATGAAACTGAAATGGGGAAAGAGAGAGCAGGGAGGTCAGGACCAGTGGTGGAAGGCAAAAGCAACTTCAGAATCTGTTATTCCTAACTCTTTTAAGCTTCTGTTCCTTACTCAGAAGAAATACCTTGCATAAAGCATTGTAGAAAAAATAAGAAAACTGGAGAATAATATGCAGCTTGCAAGTAATTTTGAGTTTTTTTATTTGAACACCATGGTTACAAGGTTGTTTGCACTACAGTTTTGTTTTTTCCCATAAGTAAAGTTGTTCATGACTGAGTTACAGTTATATAGTACATAACAACTTTCGCCAGTGTGCATTTCCTGCCACCAAAGTCAACTGTTTCCTTTTTGCCCTCCCTGATGCCCTCTTCCCTGCCACCCACCCTCCTCTGAGGGGCAGGCATTTTACTTCTCTCTTCTCTCTTTCTCTCTATCTCTGTCTATCATCTATCTATCTATTTAGCTATTTTCTGTTTTTTCTGAATATCATCTGAGAAATAAAAGACAGTGTGTGGTGTCTTTTATTTCATTATATTCCACAGATGAGTGAGATTATTCTGTTTATCCCTCTTCCTCTGACTCATTTCATTCAGCATAATACTCTCATGTTCATCCATGTATAAGGAAATTTCATGACTTTTTTTTTCTAATGGCTGCATAGCATTCCATTATGTAGAAATAACATTTTCTAGAGCCACTCATCTGTTGTCGGGCACCTGAGTTGCTTCCATTTTGAATTAATTTATAATCAGATTGTCTCAAAAATGTTTTCTCAAAATGCTGGAATATTTAAAGTTGGGTGGCACTTTAAATGTATATCTAATGAAGGTGGAAGCTTGCCCATAGATTAATCTTGATTTAAAATTAGAAAGGAAGAAAAAGATCTGATTTTTATGGTCTTACCTTCAGGACTTAAATTTTTGCTGAACTAAGTGGATCACTATTACAGGAGTCTCTTTACTTCCGCAAGGAAGAAGCCACAGTGTAAGCACTGGAGGAGTGGTTCACATCTTCTCATGACATTTCCATATCACATGTGCAGACAATGTCTGGGGATTTCTACCTCGTCATGGGACATTATGGAATATTTACTTTGCCTGTTTGTGAGCTCCGGATAAATGGGATCAGAGAGTGCATACTCCTTTCATGTCTGCCTTCTTTCAACACTCTCTGTTTGTGAGACCCGTCCTGGCTGCTGTGCGCCCTTGTCCTTTGCACGTTCTCGTTTGTTCAATTCCATTGTGTAATGACATACTGGTTTATTTACCAGACTATTGTTGAAAGGCTCTGAGTATTTTCAATATGCTTAACCAGCCCTGGGAAGTAGAGTTTTTTTATTTAGTTCATTTTGCAGACAGGAAAAGGAAGCTTTGGGCATTTTTGAATTTAGTTACTTCAAGTCCCACAAGTCTTTATGGCCTAGTCCAACTTTGAGCTCAGGAACCCAGCCTTGTGAGACGGCACTCTCTGATCCACTCTGTTAAGTCTTAGGGTCTGCCTAAGCCCTTTGGTGAAAGCAGTTCTTTGATATGTTTTTGTCCTTCTTGTGTCATTTTATTTACTTTTGGTTTGGGGGGCCACATAGGATCCAGGCTCAGGGGCTACTTCAGGCTTTGAACTCAGGAGACTATGGATCTAAGTGATAAGTTCTGGACTAGGCACAACGTGTCCCCTTCCACATATTTACCCTCATGTCCATGTGTTTTTGGCCCCCCTTCTATCATTTGAAAGAATTTAATTGTGAGATTAGGAAAAAGTATATAGATTAGACTATGCGCCTAGTATGAGCTCAACCTGGTTTGATTCTCAGTACCACATAGTGACCCTACCACTATCTTGGGGTCTAACCCTGAAAAACCTAGACCACAAAAGTATACGGGTATCCATACCACATGAGCCAGATTTTTTTTAATTTTTTACATTTTTAAATATTTTTTTGTTTTGGGGGTCGCACCCAGTGGCACTCAGGGGTTATTCCTGGCTCTACACTCAGAAATGGCTCCTGGCAGGCTCGAGGGACCATATGGGATGCCAGGAATCAAACTATCATCTGTCCTGTATTGGTTGAGTGCAAGGCAAATGCTCCACCGCTGTGCTATCACTCCTGAGCCAGATTTTATTCTCAAGCCATTGCATTAACCTGCCAGACACCTGAGCACTGCTTGAAAAATCACACACACACACACACACACACACACACACACACACACACACACACACACTCTTTAAAAATATGCAAGTAAAAAATGAAAATATGCCATTGTGAGCCTTAAAGGAGCTGAACCAAGAGACAAAACTGTCATCACTCTTGTCATGACTCATCACTGAGTCTTAACACTTTGTTCCTAGATTGTTGTAGAGAGAGGAAGGACTTGCCCAAGCCCATCAGTTCACCTTGATGGGTCTGAATCCTGAGATATCTTTACTAGATTCAAGCTGGAAAAAAAAAATATCCACCACCCCATTTCAAATATATTTAAAAGCTAAATTGACTCTCCTTTTGGTGTGTGTTTTGATTTGGGGCCACAGCCAGTTGGTGCTCAGGGTTTACTCCTGAGTCTGTGCTCAGGGATTGGCTCAGAGGATCATAAGGGATGCCAGAGATCAAACCTAATGACATCATGCAAGGCAAATGCCCTACCTGTGTGCTATTGTTCCAGCCCTGGAGTTGACTCTTTCTCATGCCCAGGATTCTCTATTCGCTCTCAGCCACCCTTTACCATTAATTTTAAGGTAATGTGTGAAAGTTGCATGTTTTTAATTTAGGTTATTAGATCTTGCTGGAAAAAATGATCTAATCTTTAAAAATTTGCTGTATCTGAAATTTCAGAATTGGTTGTAAATTGATAGGCTCTGAAGATAACATCCTTTCTTATAAGTAAACTTGTTTTTAGCAGCTAATAGCTTGAAATTAAGACTTTTAAGCCTGAACTTCCCCTTTGGTTGACAGCAAAAAAAATAAAAAAGGCATAGTTTTGAAAAAATTTTTTCTAAGGAGAGAATATAGTAAATGTATTAAAATGCATAAAAAAGAATGAGATGAAGAGATAAACATCTTCTATGCTCAAGTAGCTTACATATTTAATATATACATTACAGCTTATTTTCTTGAGAAGTATACCCCTAGGAGAGTACCAAATAACATACAAGACATTCAATTAACTTTGACTTTCAAATAAACAATGAATAATTTTTAACGTAAATGTGTCCCAGCATGCATGGGATATAGTGTATTTTTGTTAAGTCTGGCCACTCTGCAGAGGTGTTAAAGGTCATTTTAGCATAATTACAGTCTATTAATACTTTTTGAGTGCTTTTTGCTTCATGATTTGTCTTGGAGTTAGCCTTCAGAGCCTCAGCAAGGTGTGTGTGTGTGTGTGTGTGTGTGTGTGTGTGTGTGTGTGTGTGTGTGCGCGCGTGTGTTTTACATCATTTTACCCATTGTTCCTAGTTCGGTAGTTGGTGTATAGCTGGCATTCAATAATATTTTTTGGAAAAAAAAAACTAATCAAAAGAATAAAAGTAGTATTGGGCTGGAGCAAGAGTACTGTGAGTAAGGCATATGCCTTGCAAATGTAGCCAACTTGAGCACTGCCAGGAGAAAGTCCCTCAATGTAGAGCCAGGAGTAAGACCCGAGCACCACTGGGTGTGGTCCAAAAACTGAAAGAAAAAAATGAGGCATGGAACAATATGGATTATTATATTTGTAAACAGGGTATGAATCAGAGCTCACGTATATGAAAGATAATGACTAATGGTATTTATTTTGGATAAACTGGTTTATTTACTTACTAAACTAGTTTATTACTTCATTTCAAAAAAAGATGAAATGGTTGAACAGGATAGTCAATGCAGACTTCATTATCTAATTTCAAGCTGCCCTTCTAGAATGTCACCTACTTTCTTACATATATAATTTTGTTCTAATGTTTTAAACAAATAAATTGTGTGTCTTAATATTTGTACCTAAATCTGGATAATGTTTAATTTATTCAAGACTATATCTCTTCTTGAATTAAAAAAAAAACATTGTATTGAGGTTCTATGATTTACAATATTGTTATTGATGGCTTCTCATTTACATATTCTAACACCACACCCATCACTAATGGACCTACCTACCTTCTTCCCCCAAGGATCCCAATACCCTTCCCTTTCAAAAACTCCTATTCAATTATATGGATTAGTTCAAGGCTAATTCTAATAACCATCCAGATATAACCTGGAGACATACTATTTGATTAAAAACCAGTTATAGGTTTGATCTGTAATAATCTTCTAAGGAACTTAAAACTCATTCTAACACTTCATTTATATAACACCAAAATCTTTTAGTATATATTATATATATATATACTTTTCAACATTAAAAATATCATATGGAGCCCATTTTTTATTGTTAGAGTTCATCTTGCTATTTTTAAATATAATGATAAAATTACAAATAAATGCAATATAATTATAAAGTCAACAAATCTCCTGTTATATCACATATGGTATTTGTAATTAAAGTTATATATTTTCTCTCCTCATCAAAGAAATTTCCAAGAAATTAAAACTTACCCACCACTTTTATTTATTCAAACTTCTTTGTATGACTAACTAAAACAGAAAATATTTTTTTTACTTGAGCTTGTACTCAAATTCAGTCCCACCAGTTGTATCCAAGCTGTAGTACAATCAGAAAAATTGAAGTTTCCAACTGAAATTTAAAAAATTGATAAATTTAGCTACATTTAAGAAAAATAGTAAAAACTACTATGCTGGACCTGGAGAGATAGCACAGCGGTGTTTGCCTTGCAAGCAGCCGATCCAGGACCAAAGGTGGTTGGTTCGAATCCCGGTGTCCCATATGGTTCCCCCGTGCCTGCCAGGAGCTATTTCTGAGTAGACAGCCAGGAGTAACCCCTGAGCATCGCTGGGTGTGGCCCAAAAAAAAATAAAAAAAAAACTACTATGCTATACGTAACACTATTCACAAGGTCAAAGGACAGATGATAGTAAGGTGAACTATGATATAAAGAACACCTTTAAATCAATAAGCTAAAGAACAATCAAGATACAAAGAGCTCTTATTAATCTGTTAAAAAAAAACAGTTTCATGGGAACATGGGGAATAAGTATGAATAAAAGTTTAAAAAATGAATAGGCTTAGGCTGGAGTCATGGTATAGTGGGTAAGGTGCTTGGCTTGCATACAGCCAACATGGTTTCTATCCCTTGCACTCTGTACAGTCTCCCAAGCACCACCAGGAGTAATTTCTTTTTTTTCCCTTTGTTTTGTCTTTAGGAGTAATTTCTAAGTGCAGAGCCATGAGTCAGTCCTTAGCATTGTTGGGTGTGGCCCTAAAACCCAAGTAGATAAATAGATAAGCTAAAGATGTGATTTAGGGTGTAAGCGGAAGCTTCATGCCCCACTCCTGAGGGATTGGGAAATGGGAGAGCAGTCTGACAGCAAATGCCAATACAGGAATTAACCCACACAAGGTTGAAGGTCCAAAGTTTTTCACTCCTAGCACTAAGACCAGCAGGCAGAATAGCCCAATTGTAGAAGATTGAAACCACAATCAACTCCTCCCTGGGACCCCTGGTCTTTATTGGGAAGAGAAAGACCACCCCCTAGGGTGGAGAACAGGAATAGTAAAGAACCAACCTAGAGGTATTTCCAGTCCTTGATTGACAAGCACAAGCAAAGAAGAGTTATCCTAAATAAAATGAAAACTGGTTATTCCAACAAGGGTGTATATAAAGGACAAGCTTCCTATATATAAATCCCTGAATTCAATTCCTGGCACAAAATAAATAAAATAAAATAATAAAATAAAAGGAGTCCTAAACACAAGAAAATATGTGCAGTGTCAGTCAGAAATTGAGACTACAAAACTATTAAAATTCATTCACCAATGAAAGAAATCCATAGGTCCACAGTATATTCTGTGACAATGTTGCCAAGAAGTTGAGATTCCATAAATTTCTGGTGAAAGTATGGGCTGTTATAATCATCTGTAGAAGGAAAGTTGATGATAAATTTCAATGTGACAAATGCCAGCTTGATTGAATTGTGCTTCTAAGCATTAATTTCCCGTATACTTTCTCATGTGATATATCAAGTACAGACAACTCATCACTATACTGTTAGCAAGAATAAAAGATTGGACGTTGGGCCCAGAGAGATAGCACAGTGGTGTTTGCCTTGCAAGCAGCTGATCCAGGACCAAAGGTGGTTGGTTCGAATCCCGGTGTCCCATGCCTGCCAGGAGCTATTTCTGAGCAGACAGCCAGGAGTCACCCCTGAGCACCGCTGGGTGTGGCCCAAAAACCAAAAAAAAAAAAGATTGGACGTGATCCAAATATCTATTAAAACAGGAATAAAATTAATAAGAAATCTCTTTCAATTGATATAGAAAAATTTGCCTTATAGCACATATAGTCCCCTGAGAACTCTCAGGAATGATCCCAAATCACAGAGACTGGAAGCCTGTGCGGCACCAGGTATTCTAAAAGCCAAAATTAAAAAAGCACAACAAATAGCAAAGGATTTCACAGTTGGAAAATAAAGAATTCCTGAAGTCTTGAGGGAAATCAGATTTTTTTTCCCACTTAGCATGTTTCATGGCAGGGGACAACGGATAGAGGGAGATACCAGAGTTAATCTTTTAAAATATGATTGCTTGCTTTGTTAGTATTATGATTTTAATGAAAATTGTATTTATGATCAATTTATTAAGAGTAATATAGCTATTCACATTACCAATAACCACAGCACAGCTGGGTTTTTTTTTTTAATGCTAGCAACTTTAAGTAAGCATTTAATTTCTGGCTAGGCCCAGCACTATTTCATAGACATTTTCTTTTCATGTAATTCTCATATGAGATCACCCAGGCAGCCATTGTTATGGGAATGATTCTACAGAGAGGTTACGAAATCTACTCGATGTCACACAGCTGGCAACTGACAGAACTAGAGGGCCAAAGAGAGTATATGGGGAAGGTTGCATGTTGCAACCTGACCTTGCATGTTGCCAACCAGGGATCAATCCCTGGCACCATGTCTGGTCCCCTGAGTTCTACAAGAAGTGATCTCTCTGCACAAATCCAGGAGTAAACCCTGAACACAGCCAGGTGTGTCCCCCAAACCAAAAAAAAAAAGAAAATATAACATTCTGCTTCTCCAATGGGGGTTGTCATATAGTCAATGAAGGAAGATTGATAGCCAACAAGAGCTCCTTTCTGAGCAGTGATTTTATCTAGTATCGAATTCATCACACGCACACACAGTACTAACATGCACAGCCACTCCCAAATTTGTAACTTTTTTTTTTTTTGGTTTTTGGGCCACACCCGGCAGTGCTCGGGGGTTACTCCTGGCTGTCTGCTCAGAAATAGCTCCTGGCAGGCACGGGGGACCCTATGGGACACCGGGATTCGAACCAACCACCTTAGGTCCTGGATCGGCTGCTTGCAAGGCAAACACCGCTGTGCTATCTCTCCGGGCCCCCAAATTTGTAACTTAACCAAGATTAGATTTTAAATGTTTCCCATTCTTATCACCCAGAACTCAGCCAGGCTTTTTGCGGGCTGGCTTAGCACCAGCTTCTTTCTGGCTGGCTCAGCACTTGGCCTCTTATTTTTTGTTCATTGATGACTTTTTCTTTCCAACTTTCCCGCCTTCCAATTTTTCTATTGGTGCTGCAGTCGTGATGCTTCATGGTCGCACACCCCTCAGCAGTGGTGCTCAGAGCAAGTTCCACTCTTTTGGTTTCAGTAGTTGCAACATGCTTATAGGTGGGTCACACTCCACACTCTGGAGTTGTGGTACTTGTGAATGGTCTCATGGGGGTGAGGGTGGGGAATGGTCACACTTCTACTGCATTGCTCTGCTTGCCCTGTGCTTTTAGTTGCTGAGCTCTCTTGCTCTCTCTATATCTATCTATCTATCTATCTATCACACACACACACACACACACACACACACACACACACACACACACACACACACGCTAAGAATTTCCAGGCACAAAGAGCAGCTGTGAGCAACACCTGTGGCACACACTGCAGCACCAGGGGTCAAACTCATGACCTCACACACATTAAGGTTGCTTAAGTACCAAACCATTATTGTACCCCCCCACACACACCAAAGTAGACATTTACACAATGAATCAAGTTTTATGGGCTCTCATGGCACTGACAAATGAGTTCGAAGGTGCTTAACATTTCATTCCATAAAATTTAAGTTTCTACCATATTCATGACAGGTGGGTTCTAAAATAGATATAAAGACTCAATGTAGCCCCCAGTGCACTGAGGCAGACAGAAGTGACAGGCAATAAAAAAGTCGGATCTTAAATCTTCCAGCCTCATTCAGGTCCTCTAGGTATGCTGACCTCACTGAGAGACTGCAGTGTCAGACTCCTGGAGATCTGTATGTGTAGCAACTGCCCCATTAGAGCCTTTCAGCTCTGTTGGTTTGGAAGATGAACTGTCAGTAGCAACAGAATTTCGTGAAGTCAGGAAAAGATGCTAAGAGTGTCTGTGGGTGGGGAAATTAGCCCAAACCTCCCTGCATTGCTTAAGCCACACTTACCTGGGTGAGTAAGCAGGCAAGACATTCCAAGCTAGAATGTCAGTGATAGCCTGCAAGCATAAAAGAGAATGATTTGCTAGTAAATGGAGTTTGTGGGACTGGTTCCTGGAGCAAGAAAGATTAAGAAGGTAGTTGGTTTAAAACTAAAAGTGGTACATATTCTCATTTATTTTTCTATAGAACTAAGAAGAAAGGAATAAAGAAAAGTTGGGGGCCAGGGGCCAAATGGTCATCGATGCATTGAGAGGGAAATAAAGAAGTAGAGAACTAAATATCCAAGCCAAAGTCTACAATACTAGAAACAAGGGACCTAAACTTGAACAATCTAAACTTAAAGGGACCTGTTGTACTGGAAGGCAATGGGGCAAAAGGTGGAGATTTAGGATGTACTCTGGGTTCATTGGTGAAGGGTGGTTGACACTGGTGGTGGGAAGGGCCAGGATTCGTTGATGTCTGAAATTCAGAAAAAAGAATATGCATGCATGCTTCAATATAAAAAGGTTCCCCCCCCAAAAAAAAGGGTATCTGAAATTCAACTATGAAGGATTCTGTAAATCACAATTGTTTCAATAATATAAAATTAAAAGTTAAAAATAATAATACATTTTAAAAAAACCCTAAAAGTGGGAATGGCTCCATGTGAGACCTGAGAATTTTACTTTGACGGTAACAGGGATTTTAAGCAAGGGAATAATACTCTGGTGGCAAAGGAAAAAGTGGCTTGCTTGGGAGAGATATTGGCAGTTCAGTTTAAAGTTTTCTGTGAGTAATAAGCAACAGTGTTCAACAGAGAGTTGACAGTATATGATTGGAGAGGTATTTCTAAATGAAAATGGAGAAGACTGGGCTATAGAGTGAGATTTATTGGGGGGCAAATGACTCCCAAGCGGTGTTCGGGGGGGCCCCACTAAAGATTCTCTGCCAACTGGTTTAGCAGTTTAATTTGTTGACTTGAGGATGTGGTGCTGGGCCTAAGCCAACCTGGTATTTCCATACCTGGCAGGGCTTAGAGCTCTCCAGGGCTACAACTGGAAACGTTCAGGGGTCTATATGATGCTGGAAATAGAACCCTAGTCGGCCACCAGCTCAGTATATGCCCTAATTGCAGTACCGTCTCTTGATCCATAGATTGAAGAGTTTTTCAGTTTTTGTTTTTATAAGGAAAGGGACAATAGACTGTCTCTTGGCTTAGGTAATAGAAAAAATGGGGCAGAGTCATTATAAGGAGTGAGGAATATGAGGGGAAGAGACAGGGGATATGACAGAAACATGAATTCCATCTTGGCCATGGAGAGCTTCAGTGGTTCTCCAGGACTCAACCTGTGAGACATGTGGTGATCTGGAAACAGATTTGGCAGCCGTAGTGTATGGAGTAGGCAAAGCTTCAGGAACAGGTGTGGGTCACCAGGTGTAACAGGAAAAGCAGGAGGAAGCAGAAGTGAAAGCACACTGACTGGTAGAGGGTGATGGAACAAAGAAAGGGATTTGAGAGTGCTGGGTGTGTCCCAAAAATATAAAGAAAGAAAAAAAGAAGGAAGGAAGGAAGGAAGGAAGGAAGGAAGGAAGGAAGGAAGGAAGGAAGGAAGGAAGGAAGGAAGGAAGGAAGGAAGGAGGGAAGGAGGGAAGGAAGGAGAGAGAAAGAAAGAAAGAAAGAAAGAAAGAAAGAAAGAAAGAAAGAAAGAAAGAAAGAAAGAAAGAAAGAAAGAAAGAAAGAAAGAAAGAAAGAAAGAAAGAAAGAAAGAAAGAGAGAGAGAGAGAGAGAGAGAGAGAGAGAGAGAAAGAAAGAAAGAAAGAAAGAAAGAAAGAAAGAAAGAAAGAAAGAAAGAAAGAAAGAAAGAAAGAAAGAAAGAAAGAAAGAAAGAAAGAAAGAAAGAAAGAAAGAAAGAAAGAAAGAAAGAAAGAAAGAAAGAGGAAGGAAGGAAGGAAGGAAGGAAGGAAGGAAGGAAGGAAGGAAGGAAGGAAGGAAGGAAGGAAGGAAGGAAGGAAGGAAGGAAGGAAGGAAGGAAGGAAGAGAAAAAGAAAGGAAGAGAAAAAGAGACAAGAAAGAAAGGAGAGAGAAAAAGAGAGCTGAAGTGATATCACAGCAGGTAAGGTGTTTGCCTTGCACACGGCCAACCCTTGTTTGACCCTCAGCATTCGATATTATTCCCTGAGCCCTGCCAGGAGTGATTCATGAGTTCTGAGCCAGGAGTAACCCCTGGGCACCGCTGGGTGTGAACCAAAAACAAAATCAAAGGAAGGCAAGAAGGATTTCTATTGTCCCACATGGAAACTAATTGTGAAACGCAGCCAGTAGAACTGACAATTAAGAGGACCTTGTCAGGGTAGGAGAAGGTGTGTTGAGAGAGGAAAGAGATCCTGGGATCGTGGTGAGGAAATCTGGAAATCCATGTAGAAGAATTGGTGTAGAAACTCTCCCACTCTAAAATAATGAATTTGATACCATTATAAACTAGGATACCCCAATTAAAAATATATTTTTTGCTCTTTGGGCCACACCTGGTGATATTCAGAGGATACTCCTGGGAATGTGCTAAGAAATCGCTCCTGGCTTGGGGGACCATATGGGACGCTGGGGGATAGAACTGAGGTTCGTCCTAGGTTAGGGCATGCAAGGCAAATGCCCTACCATTTGCGCCATTGCTCCAGCCCTAAAAATTTTTTTATATAAAGAGAGAGCTTGTGGAGTCTAATAGAAGAGGTGAAAAGAAAAACATTCTCTTCCAGAAAAACACTCTGATGAAATGAGCTCTTGGAAGCTGAGGAAAAAGAGTTTTCAGAAAAAGAAAGGTCAAAAGATAAAATGGAAGGTAGACACTGTTCCAAGTACTATTGGCTACTCGAATTTTGGGGCCAATTCCTGTATTTGCTAACTCAGCCTAGATCCTATGTGAATTCCAAGAGATAAGCAGAGAACTGACTGGCCATTTGGACTGCACAGTGCAAACTCTTCACAAAATCAATTTGATTCAGCCTGTACATTGATTCTGTTTGGATCAATCTGGTACAATCTGCTTTGACTAAGGAGAACAACTGGTGAGGCTAAATGTATGGCAGCATTTGGGCAGTCTTTTTAAGTAGAGTGTGCAAGGAAAGAGATCAACACTGCTCAAAAACAACAACAGCAATAACAACCATCTGGGGCTGGAGAAATAGAGCAGCGGGTACGGTGTTTGCCTTGCATGCAGCTGACCCCAGTTCAATCCCTAGCATGCCATGTGGTCCACCAAGCCTGCCAGGAGAAACCATTAAGTGCTGCTAGGTATTCCACCCCCCAAAAAAAAAAAAAACAAAGATCAATATTGTAGGGACTAGAGAGTTGTATAGTGAATGAGTTGCTTGCCTTGCATACACCTAGCACAGCCAGGAGTGATCCCTGACCATAGCTTGGGGTTATCTCTGAGAACAGTCTGGTGTGTACTCCCCCCAAAAAATAATATTTAAAAGATAAACACTACAGATTTACTCAGTGAGGATCATTATAGTTACCACAGATTAAATAGTGTTTTAAGTACTTTACATACACTAATTTATTTAATCTGTTTGAACCCATTAGTAGCCAGAGAAATTATATGTGGTATAGGGTTGGAGTCCATTCATGCCAATGATTCAACAGTTAAGCATTGACCTGGTTTTTCTACAAATGTCTTATGCTCCTCAGAAAGAAAAAGGCCTTCTTTAGGGCTCACTTGATGACTGAATAGGAGAGCTTTCTCTCTGGTTTTGTTTCATTTTTCTGAACTCTCAATCAAGTCCTTAAAATATGACACATGAAAAGAACCTCTTTGAGCCAGTCAAAAATAACCACACTGGGGGCTGGAGCAATAGTATAACAGGTAGGGCATTTGCTTCACACACAGCCTAAATGGGTTCCTTCCTCAACATCTTATATGTTCCCTCAAGTACTGCCAGGAGTAATTTCTTTTTTTTTTTTATTTAAACACCTTGATTACATACATGATTGTCTTTGGGTTTCAGTCATGTAAAGAACACCCCCAATCACCAGTGCAACATTCCCATCACCAATGTCCCAAATCTCCCTCCTCCCCACCCGACCCCCGCCTGTACTCTAAACAGGCTGTCCATTTCCCTCATACATTCTCATTATTAGGACAGTTCAAAATGTAGTTATTTCTCTAATTAAACTCATCACTCTTTGTGGTGAGCTTCCTGAGGTGAGCTGGAACTTCCAGCTCTTTTCTCTTTTGTGTCTGAAAATTATTATTGCAAGAATGTCTTTCATTTTTCTTAAAACCCATAGATGAGTGAGACCATTCTGCGTTTTTCTCTCTCTCTCTCTGACTTATTTCACTCAGCATAATAGATTCCGTGTACATCCATGTATAGGAAAATTTCATGACTTCATCTTCAGGAGTAATTTCTAAATTCCGAGTCAGTAGTAACTCCTAAGCACCTCCAGGTGTGGGACCCTTCCTCAAAAAAGAATAGACACACTGTGGTTCTGTTCTGTTTACCCCAGACCTCTCTCATCCTTAGGAACTAAAAGAACTTGACTTCTTGAACAGAGTACAAGCAGAGTAATTTTTGATTTGGTGTTCTTAAGCAGAGCAAGCAATGCCTTCATGTACCTGCTTTATGAGGTAAACGTTTCTGCACTGTGATTTGAGACCATTTCAAATTAAAGGACTCATTTTAGTTCATCTATTCCAGCTCACTCTCTCCACTTGTGAAGGAAAAACTTTGTGGACTAATCCATATAAAGATGTAGTTCGAGTCCCTGAGTCTCATTTAATTGATTCAAGCCATGGATTAAACATAAGTTCACTTGAATTTGTTTTTGTATTTAGAGTAAATGTATTGGATCATACACGAGCTATTTCTCAAATAACTGAAACATGAACTGTTTCTCAAATAACTTGGGAAACTGGGCCAGAGAAATTGTCCAAAGGTTAAGGCATTTTCCTGGAAATGTGATGTAGCCTGGTTAAAATTCCAGTATCTTCATATAGTTCTCCAAGCACCTCCATGATTGGTCCCTGAGCACAGAGCTGAAAGTAGTCCTTGAGCATAGCTAGGTGTGTCCCTCCCCAAAAAAATATGGGAATCTCAGGGACCTGAGGAATAGCGAAACAGATTGGGGTGCATGCTTTGCTTCCAGGACACCCACATTGATTTCCCAGCATTGAAGTTCAGCCAGGGGTCCTCAAATTTTTCAAACAGAGGGCCAGTTCACTGTCCTTCAGACTGTTGGAGGGCCAGATTATAGTAAAAACAAAAATTATGAACAAATTTCTATGCACACTGCATATATCTTATTTAGAAGTGAAGAAACAAAATGGGAATAAATACAATATGTGGCCCGTGGGCCGAAGTTTGAGGATTATTGGCACCATCAGCAACCTCAGAGCACTGAGACTGAAGTACCCCCTGAGCACCAGTTAATGTGACCCCAAACAAAACAAAATTTAGTAATAAAATACAGAAAACCAGAGTTTAAATCTCCAATTGTGACACATAGTTTTTTGAGACAGATTTCAAGGACTTTTGAAGATACATTGGTAAATGGCAATTAGGTTTATTTAACACATTGCACTGCTTTCTGAGAAGTCATAGAACACTGCAGGACTCTAATATAGTGTTGAGGACCCGTGTTTAAGGATATCCATATTAGTCAGCAACCAGCAGAATATTTGTTGACCTTTTAGGACATATTCAACTAATATTTACTAAAAGTGTCATAAAGTCCAACTCTTTCACCCTTAAAACTGTTGGCAAGAATAGTTTTTGAGGGGCCGGCTAGGTGGCGCTAGAGGTAAGATGTCTGCCTTGCAAGCACTAGCCAAGGAAAGGACCGCGGTTCGATCCCCTGTGTCCCATATGGTCCCCCCAAGCCAGGGGCAATTTCTGAGCACTTAGCCAGTAGTAACCCCTGAGCATCAAATGGATGTGGCTCGAAAATAAATAAATAAATAAATAAATAAATAAATAAATAAATAAATAAATAAATAAATGAAGAATTGTTTTTGAATTGTTACGCTTAATTAATACCAGATAATAGGACAGTCCAAATTAAAACTGACTCTCAATTGCCCAATTTAAAGTCCATGACATATCCACTCATCTGGCCCTGGAGCTAAAGAAAATTATCTAATATCTAATCCATACCCCACCATATAGGTGGACAATGAAATCACAAAGACATAGATTGTGAAGTCTATGAACATTAGACATGTCACTAAAAGAGTAAGTTGAGGAACAGAGAAAAAAATGAATAAGACATTATCAATACATTATTAAATTCATGGAGAATATTCTAATGGATGCATACATTTAGGAGAAGCATTGAGAAAGGCAATTTGAGCCTGTGGGATTGTAATGCTTGAAGAACAGGCATTTAGGTGGAGTGGGAAAGATGAGCATGGAAAAATATCTGGGGGAAGAAACTGAATTAAAAAAAAAAGGTGAATGCGGAGGGAGGACAAATTTGGTGATGGGAATTTCCCTAATTCAATGTTAAAATGTACCTAAAATACTACTGTGAATAGGTAAGCCAATATGGTCAAAATAAAAATTAAAAAAAAAAAGGTAAATGCAAAGCAAAAATGAGAGAACTGTTTAGGATATTTTGAGTTGAACCTGGGTAACTCCTGAACACCCTGATGTATGCACCGAACAAATCAAATCAAGAAAAGAGATATAAGCAAAGGTGACAGCTGAGAAGAAGTCCAGTAACATCTGGAGGGTCTAAGGAGGGGAAATCAATCACCAATGGAAAGTGAAGAGCCTGAACATAGCTCAGTTGCTACCGTCGCTGCCTGGTGGTCATGAGGCCATATCCCACATAGTGCAGTGTAATTCCAGGAGTTCTGTCATTGAGGATTCTTGTGCCACAACAAAGTGTGTGATTCTGTTGCCCCTCAAGAGTGTATTAGCCCCGTTACTGAAAGGTATGACCTTCTGGAAACATCACAAGCAAGTATACAACAACTGTTGAGCACCACAGCCATAGAGAGTACAAGCTCCACAACAAACATGAGGTATGACCGTTGGTGTATACAACATCCAGAAAAGTGTGTGAGCATTACAACCATGTGTGTGACACTCCTATGATCAAAACATCCCCAAAAGACATCGAAGGACCTGGGGACAACCATGAGGACCCCTAACAAGTGCTTTTGAAGAGCCTGGTTTCTGTCAGGTGTGACTAGCTCTGGGAAGACGGAAAGCCACCTGGAGGCTTGCTCATATATGGTGTGCAGGGTTTTAGCTCTCAGCTATCAGAAGCATTGGGACAGAAGTGGTCTCAGACAGGAAAACAGTCTGCATTATTAGTGGAAACTGTCAGAGAAAGAGTCTTCCCTGAGAGATACTATGGAGAAAAATAAGACACATGTGGTCAAAACAGGGAGAACTGAAAATGCAGTAAGGAAAACGAGACTTGTTGCTAAATATGAACTTGAAAAATCTTGTTTGGATCTTGGAAAAGTTTCCTGGTCAGGAGTCTTTTCCTACAAGGAAGTGTCTTTCAAATACGAATCAACTGTGCCAACAGTATCACTACTCCCCACATCACATGGAATTTCATCTTTCTCTGTCCCACTCATACTGTCTTTTTATCTGCCTATCAGGAGGATTGCTAGCCCTCCCTGTCCAGATCAATCATTGAAGGAGAATTGGGAGCCTTTGTGCCTGTGGTGAGAAATAACCCATGTGCTTGTATTCTCTCCTTCCAGCCATGTAATTCTCTTTTCAGGACTAGAAAGAATTAAATTTCAGGATTATTTTTATTGTTGTTGTTATTATTATCATATGCAACACTAAAATTTTCGTGACTCTGCAGATTGGAAAATCTTAGTAAAATATATTTTCTCTTTTTTTTTTTCACAGTAGCAAAGATAGAGCCAGGACTTTACACACACTCCAAAAATATTTAACCACACAATAAACTTCTTTAACCACACAATAAAATTCATCTAATAATTTATCTTCCTCTTTCATGTTTCTTAGACAAAAAGAAAAAAAATCACCCATTTTATGATTGTTGCCTTTCTTCTAAGAGTTTACGATTTCCTTCCCCTGCCCTTTCACTTCATTTACTCAAATATCTCTAGGTGGGAGATTTAAAGGTGACGTATGTCATAAAGGAGTTTGCAAGCAAAAGAAGGCTGAGAAAGAATTAATTCATCTCCATTTTTGAGGAAGAAAAGAAGCTCAGAGTCACACTAGTTTTCCATCAAACTTAAATCTCACTAATGATATTTAAAACAGGCTATAAACAATGTGGACACAACGCCTCTTTTTATCTGTGGTTGACTTTTTATCAGTGTCTCGTCCACTGCCTTCCGCTTTATTTCCACAGTGTGCTTATGCAAGAATTTCTCAAATAATTCTGAGTAATTTTAATCCTTTAATTGGAACAAAAATTATCAAGGCAGCTATTTAAGAAATATGATCAGGGAAGATAAAGACTGACAGAACACAAGCAAAAGTAATTATGCAATGCTAAATTTCTCATGAGTCTGCAGATTGAAATATCTTAGTAAAATATATTTTATATATACATATTTTATAGTAGCAAAGATAGAACCAGGGCTTTACACACACAAGGCATGCATGGACTGTTACTAAGTCACATCCCTAAGCCCTAATTTGAGAGATGTTACAGTGATTCCATATACCTAATTTACTGTTATTAACTCTTATTTTTAATTTTCATTTATTTTGGTTTGGATGCCACACCTAAAAGTGTTCAGGGGTTTGCTTCAAGGAACTGTGATTCTGGGGGATGGGCTCCAGGGCCTCATGCATACTGTGTCTGTCTCAGCCCATTAAGTTATGCCTCTGGCTCCTTACTTTTAATTTTGGGCATAGTGACAATGAAAGAAAATCAGGCAGATTCTACAGTGCGAGACCAAAAGAATGGCACTTTCCTCATAGCCACTGATGTTCTAAAAGAGTTCTAAAAGAGTGAATAGATTCTGTGACTATAAGAAGGGAAAGAATATGCAACGCAAAAAGTGCAATAGGGTTTCTTCAGAGTCCTTATTTCTTGGGAGTTTCTGGGAAAAGACAAGGCAGGATTTTTCTCGCCAACCATTGCATACCCACGGTCCCTTTCTTTCCATTTCAGATGAGGCTGTGTGTGTAACTATCACGCACACACCTTGCACAGACACATTGAGTACAGAGGACTACTCACATCAGGTATAACTCAAGAAGGAGGCATTGTTTTTCTGGACAAACAACTGAAAATCGCCTGCAAACTCTCTCAGCTTGCTATTCAGAGTTTCCCAACAATTTGCATATTTTTTTCAGATTCTTTGGAAAAAAATAAATACTATACGACATCTAATAAGCAAAGCCATGTAGAATTATTTTTGTTTCGGGGCAATACCTGGTGATGATCAGAAATTATTCCTAATTCTGCATTCAGGAACTACTTCTGTCAGTGCTTGGGAAAACATAGGAATGCCAAGCATTGAACCTGGGTAGGCCAAATGCAAGACAAATATTTGCCTTATTCACTATACTATAGCTCCAGTCCTACCATATAAAAAAAATTTAGAGGATGTCTTATCTATGGCCTCCTATTGAGACTCATTTTTTTGGTTGTCATTTCCTTAAAAGCATTTAAATTCTTATCCATTTGATATTAATTTCTGCTTCATTTTGTAATGATTCCTTTGAAAATTCAGATCACATTAGTTACAGATAACTTCTCTTTAAGTGGTTTTCTTGAAGTAAAGAGATAATACAGGAAGTAAGACATTTGCCTGGTATGCCTGGTATGCACTCTGCTTTGGTTCAAATCCCTGGATCCCTGGCATCACAAATGGTCCCCTAAACACCACCACAAGATACTTCTGAGCACAGAGCCAGGAATAGCCCTGCAGAGGACTGCAGGGTGCAGGCCCCCAAACAAACAAAAGAAAAGTTTTTATTATCTATAAAATTGGGCTATTAAATAAAGCCTTCTATGCTAAGACTTTATGAAAATGAACCAAATTTCAGTCTTAAATTTTTTATCAATGATAAAACTTCTTTCATGGAATCACTACTTTAACTTACAAATTCCAGATGTGGACCATTTCTATATTGTCCAAAAATTATTTTGCTAGATGAATTATTTTTTCTTTTTTAGAAATCTGTTAGCTCATTTGTCTCAAATTTCAAAACATATTTTTCCTTGACTAATTGTCCTCTTATAAGCCAACAGTAGTTTGGCAAAACAGTAAGAAGCTGATGATTTTTTAAAATTTATTATAGTTTGTATACAATATTTACAATAGTATTAAATTATACAGTATTGATGTACAAAGTTACATCCCACCACCAGCAAAGTTACATAATTATCTACAGCTGTCACTGTACTTATCACCTCTGGTCTTATCTTTATTCCCCAAATTCTAAGACACATACACACACACACACACACACACACACACACACACACACACACACACACAAACAGAGTTAAGTTTTGTAATCTCAGGTCAAGGCCTTGTCATTGTTTTGTATCATTATGTTCTACAGATGAAAAAAAACATCTGGTATTTGGCCTTCTCCTTTTGACCTATTTCACTTACAAAAATTGGGGTTTGGGGAGTTGTGCTCAAGTGCCCTTTCTGGCAGATGCCCAGGAGTGCTCTGTGTCCAGGAGTGACCTCTGACAGTGCTCCAAAGACCACAATGCTATTCTAAGGACTGAACTGGGTGGGGTTAGCTGTATGTAGGGCAAGCACCTTACTTCCTGGTCCCTAGTTGATTTTTAGGGAGGTATTGTTAGCATAAGAAGTAAATATACAGAATGTAAAACTGTGGAATTGGATTTGACACGCTCAACTATTTATGATCAAATAAGGTAAAGAAAAGTCTTAAATGTCGTCTCTTAAAGTTCACAATTTTTCTATTGGATTTTTAGAGGGTCTTGTTGTTGCAAAGAATTTTAAGATATCAGTTTATAGATTTTAAATGTGGTCATTTCATCTGATTCTTGTTCTGTTGGTTTTAGTGTATCTTGCAATTTGCAAATGTCCACACAACTGTTAACTTTTGGCAACAAATCAATTTGCTTCATCATATTCTGGTGGACAGATACTTTGTATTTTAAATATGTATTTATTGCCAATTTTAATATAGAAAAATAAAAAATTAGAGATTAAAAGAATATCACCTAGAGCTGCTACATCCTCATGATGCTATTTTAACATGTTTCCTCTATTTTCTAGGTCAAAATATATAAATTTATATATATATATATTTAAATATATACACACATGTAAATACAGATGTTTTAACAATAATATTAATTTCCTATATATTGTTTGTTATCTCTGTCAAAAAATGAAGTTTTATTTTATTTTCTATGATGTTAACTTATTTACAAGAGTATAAGTTGGGGGGGGTTGTTACAATATTACAGTCTTTTTTTTTTTTTTTTTTGGTTTTTGGGTCACACCCGGTAACGCTCAGGGGTTACTCCTGGCTGTCTGCTCAGAAATAGCTCCTGGCAGGCACAGGGGACCATATGGGACACCGGGATTCGAACCAACCACCTTTGGTCCTGGATTGGCTGCTTGCAAGGCAAACGCTGCTGTGCTATCTCTCTGGGCCCACAATATTACAGTCTTACAATGTTACATATAATATTATGTTGTTCTAGAAGTGGATAGGACACTTCCTGCACATTCTTCCTCCTGGGGATTTTGATAGAGACCACAAAGGTAATACATGGGTAATAATAATAATGGGGAAGGCACTTGCCTAACCAAGCTCAACTTCATTCAAACTGGCTGGTCCAGGTTCAATCCCTAGCAGCAAAACTACCAAGCTCTGTTAAAACAAAAGAAAACAAAACCAAAACATACACATATTACATGAATATACCAAGATGCCAAAATCTATTTAGTTTATGGGCATTTCACTGTTTCTAATCTCACTATTTTAAATAATATCACTACGAACATCTTTGAGTACTGATTACTTTTTCAATATTATTTTGTCAAGCTTCCTTGAGAGCAATCAAGACTAACAGGAAAATGAGAGTGAGGCATTGCATATTCTCAACAAAATCAGAATAATTTGGTTTTTTAGTGGGGAGCCACACCTAGCAGTGCCCAAGGCTTATTCTGGGGTCTGTGTGTACTTCAGAGACCGTAAGTCATGCTTGGATTTGAACTGGGGCCAGCAGCATACAAATCAAGTGCCTTAACACCTATATTATTTCAGTGGCCTCAAAATCTGAATGATTTTATTTCCTTGGAGGGATGTGTTTTATAGTAATTTAAAATTAAAACAAATTAAATCAAAGCTTCTACTTTCAAAAAACTTAGTATAAAAACAATGCCTGAATTACAGGTGTCTACACTAAATGTAGAGAATTTATGTAGAAATACATAGGATGACATGAGTTATAAGAATCAAGAAATAGGGCCCGGAGAGATAGCACAGCAGCGTTTGCCTTGCAAGCAGCCGATCCAGGACCAAAGGTGGTTGGTTCGAATCTCGGTGTCCCGTATGGTCCCCTGTGCCTGCCAGGAGCTATTTCTGAGCAGAGAGCCAGGAGTAACCCCTGAGCACCGCCGGGTGTGGTCCCAAAACCAAAAAAGAATCAAGAAATATATTTAAACTGTTAAGAGTTTTAAAGAGAGCACCGGAGAGATAGCACAGTGGTAGGGCATTTGTCTTGCATGTGGAGGGACCCAGTTCAATTCCTGGTATCTCATATAGTCCCCTGAACCTGCCAGGAGCTAGTTCTGACTTCAGAGCCAGGAGTAACCCCTTAGCACTGCTGGGTGTGGCCCAAAAAACAAAACTAAAATAAAACAAAGATCACTGGATTTAATAATGTAAGAGGAAAAAAAGAATACATGTAAGTATATGATGAAACACTATCATATGCATAAAATTGTAATACAGTTTAATCATATCAAATAAGATAGAGTTTTGAAGAGCATAATTGGTCCAGAAATAATAAATGATCAGATGGAAGAATTCATCCAAGATAACAGGAATAGTTTATATCTTCTTAAGGTATCCTTGCAACATATTACTTATATATACGCCATATGATAATGATAAAAAGGAAAACAGATGAATAAAATATATATTATAACCATTAAAAATTTTTACCATACATAGCACATAAGAAAGCGGTTGAGATCACTGCCTAGAATGTAATTAATTACATCAAAAGAGACAAGCATATAAAATCTTAAGTAATTTATTATGAAAAATGCATATCCTTATTAGTAATTTACCAAAGAAGTGGCCTGGAGTGATAGTACAGTGTGTGAGGCCTATGTATTTAATTCCCCCTGCATCCCATATGGACTCACAAAGCTGCCAGGAGTGATTCCTCAGCCCAGAGCCAGGAATTACCATTGAACATTGCTGGATGTGGTCCAAAAACAATTTCAAAAACCAAAAAAAAAAAAAAAAAAAAAAAAACTCAAAGGGGAAGTAAGCCAGTAAAATCAGTCACACAAGTTAGTCAGAAAACTTAGAAACATTTTGTGGTCATTTAATAACTTTCTGGAAAATGAGCTGAAGACACAAGAGGAAGTCTATGAAATTGTTCTCCACTTTTAATCTTTTCTCTTGGGGTTGTACATCTCAAAGAAATATTCTAAAAGAAAAGAAATACGAGTAAATGTTTGTCACTGCCAAACACTTGAAATTACTCATCTAAAGAAATGAGGGGCCGGGAAGGTGGCGCTAAAGGTAAGGTATCTGCCTTGCAAGCGCTAGCCTAGGACGGACCGCGGTTCGATCCCCCGGTGTCCCATATGGTCCCCCCAAGCCAGGGGCGATTTCTGAGCGCATAGCCAGGAGTAATCTCTGAGCATCAAACGGGTGTGGCCCAAAAACCAAAAAAAAAAAAAAGAAATGAGAGGAAACTGAGAGTGAGTTTTTAATCTGTTTACATTTGAATAGGCTATCAAGAGTCATAATATGTAGATTGTTTCATATTTACAGTGCTTTGACTTATACAACTTCAACTTATAATAGTATGAAAATTATATACACTTAAAGTTTGGGTTGTGATCCATTCCTGGATAGAAGCCACGTGGGAGATCATTCTTCTTTGCCACTCTATGAATCTGGTCATAGTTCTCACCAGCCCTGCCATCATAGCAAGGATGAACCTCCCCTACAAAGCTATGTATGTGTGTGTGTGTTTGTATGTGTGAGTGTGTTTCTGGGCCACACCAGCAGTGCTGGGGGCTATTCCTGGCTTGGTATTCAGAGATTCTTGCTGGCAATACTTGGAAGACCCTGTATGGTTGGGTATGAAGCCTAGAGCTCCTGCATACATAGTACAAGCTATCTCTTTGAACCACTTCCACCTATTCTTGAACCTCAGAAAAATGGTTGGCCAAGCAATTTTTATACTTCAAACCTTCAGACCCAATATGCTTTCAACTCTGTGCAATGTTAAGAGTGAAAACCTGTACACAACTATGACTTTCACTTTCAGTCAAGTACTCAGCAAATGCCAGAAGATATTCAATATTTACTTGGATATAAATAAGCTTTGTATTAGACTTCCCAGATGCAGACTAATGAAAATGCCCTGAGCACTCTAATCAATAATGTGATAAATAATAATAATAATAGGGGCCCGGAGAGATAGCACAGCAGTGTTTGCCTTGCAAGCAGCCGATCCAGGACCAAAGGTGGTTGGTTCGAATCCCGGTGTCCCATATGGTCCTCCGTGCCTGCCAGGAGCTATTTCTGAGCAGACAGCCAGGAGTAACCCCTGAGCACTGCCGGGTGTGGCCCAAAAACCAATAATAATAATAATAATAATAATAATACATATTTTTCTTTTTGGGGGGAGTTGTTGTGGGAACCATATCCAGAGGTGTTCAGGGGCACCTCCAGACAGTGCTAGGAGATCACCACAAGTACTGGATCAGTGGAGGGTGGACCAAGCAGTAATAGCAAGAATAGAGTTCAGGGGCAAACACATGCAAGATAAGTACTCAAAAAGTGTCTTGGGCCACATCTCAGCCTCAATTGACATATTTCCCATTGACTATGATTTTACTGGACGTGTGACTCCATTGCAAATTGAGATCAATCTCCACATGATGTCATTTAGGCCTCTCTGACCGGGCACGAGGTCATGAAGCTGGGACAGCAGGAGTTAGACACATACTGAGAGTTGGGGAACCCAACCTTGCTCCCTGAATTCTCTAGCCCACAGTATCTGTAATCGGGTCCCAGTGCAATGTCATAGTTCCTTAGGTTTGGGTCAGCAAGTGTGAGAATATGCAGGAATAGCAGAGCTTCTTCTGTGAGACTGAATGGCAATTATTGGGAATGTTGTGTTCTGAAAAAGGGGGAGCAAAGGGGCCACACCAGGCAGTGCTCAGGTGCTTACTCCTGTTCTCAGAGATCATTCTTGGTTGAATTTTGGGGACATAGGTGGTACTGAGGAAGGCCATGTGCAAGTCAAACGCCTTAGCTTTTGTCTAATCACTCTGCCCTGAAAATGAACCTTTAAATGAATCTTCTGTCAACACACCAATACCAAGGAAGGTTGGAAGACATTTCATCTGCTATTGCAAAGCAGCAAATAAAAGTTGGGTGTGGAGCACAGTAAAAAGCTGTGGAGTTGGAATTAAGAGTTAAGGCCATTTGTTTGTCCTTTGGAAGCATAGAGGAAATTCAGATACACTTGTTTGTTTATACTGAAGGCATACACATATGTCAAATAAATCTTTGCATAATGCAAAACTCTTAACGTGACACTAGGTTTCCAGCTTTCCATTCCACCAGCATCCTCTCTCCCAGTGCACACACATCACTCTTTCCTGCACACTCTCTGGGCCTTCCAGTTAAGCACAACAGGGAAGGCTCTTGCTTTGAATGTGGCCAATACTGCTCCATCTCAGCACCCCATATGGTCCCCTGAGCACTGCCAGGAGTCATCCCTAAGGGCAGAGCCAGGAGTAAGGCCTGAGCACCACTGGATATGGCCCAACATCAAAACAAAAAGATAAAATTAAACACGTGGTTTGGATTGAGCTGGGGTGCCCCATCCTTCTGTGAAAGCAAGCCCTTCTCTCTTATGTCTTTCCTTTTAGTCACACAAAAGCAAAGCTGAGGCTCTGGGCCCTGACAGTCCTTTGGCACTTCATGTTCACTCTGTCGCCAATGGGGAGGATGGGAGGACCCAGCAGAGAGCGCCTGCAAACCTCTCACTTGCAGACAAGAACTCTTGTGTCTGAGCCTGGCAAAGTCAATTCATCAATTATTAACTAAATTTCATGACTAAATCTAGGGTAGACTAAGGACCCTTCAAAGTGGCACATCTGGATGGGGGTCACAGTTAGTTAATGGGTTGGCCTTGGGTGAAAGATAATAATAGTAATAGCAACAGATTGTTGTGTCCGTGTGTACCTGCATGCATATCTGTGTGTCTACTCCATATAAAGTGCTGATCTGATTTGGTCATGAGGCCCCAGATTTGCCTTAGGGTGGGAACCACCCACCCCCCCTCCCAGAACACTCTCAGATCTAGGCCTCAAAGCACTAGGATTTCTTCAGACTAGATCAAAATGTCACTTGGGACTCTTAACACACCTTAGTGACATCCTACTATTGGGTCCAGCATTTTCTTCAATACTTCTGTCAAAGATCACTTATTTCACACTTCAAGCAACTCTGCTTGGAAACTATGCCTAGACCCATTTTAGAAGCAGGAAGTAGAGATCCAAGGGTCTTAGTAAATTTGCCCCTGAATGAGAAAAAGAGGCTGCAAAGCAGCTTTCAAATGCACTTTTGCTGAACTACAATATCTATACTCATCTGTTTCTGTGAATTCTGGAAGGTCTGTTTTCTGGGCCAGTGACCTGGAAAAGGGGACACATTTTGCAAATTTTTTAGAGGGCCAGAATAGAAGTATGCCACCAACTTGGTGGTTTCTGGGCCACTTCCTTCTAAGTGACAGTGTTAGACCAAAAAAGAAGCCAAAAGGAGCCAAAAAGAAAAAGATCACCAATTCTGGGTGCCCTTTTTTCTAAAAACAAGGAAGCAATTTTTCTTTAATCTGTGTATTGCTTTTCATAGAGAGAATCCTTTTTTGGTAACAACCACTTTCTTTCCAAAGCTCACAACACCATCTATTCTTTAGTGGGAAGTAAAGATTTCATAAAGAAAATAAAAAGGTTTTGGCTGCCCTGCCTTCTCACAGTTCAAAAATCATTCGAAACATCTGCTTCTATTTTATGTATTTGGAAGAAAATCAAGGACACTTATTTATCTGAGATAAATAAGAAACACAAATACCTTTCTGATTATCTGAAAAGATTTTGTGTGTTTGTTAAAAACAATGCAGGAGTGATTTTTCAATCTGTACAAACACCCATGATGAAGATGTAGTGAACAAAATCAAACATTCAGAAATCAGCTCTGAAGTACGAGGGTAGATGACATCCTTCGAGCAGGTCTTCGGCTGTTTTCTGAAAATCAAGGACTTGTTGGAGAGGCAATTAACAAAATCATAACAAAGTTTCCACAGAAAATTAGCAAAGCCTGGAGTTTATTCTGGATTTCTGCCCATAGGGAGAAGAAACCGCTAAAAGAGAGGAAATAAATGTTTCTGTGGACAAATTTAGATTGGGGAGAGGGAGGGCTACACTCACAGGTGGACAGAAGAATGCTATAATGTGCTTTGATAGGGATCATGCCCTTTTCCTTGGATGTAGAAACAATATAATTCCCCCACCTGAATCTTATTATATATTTTCTTGATACTGGGTTTAAAAAAATAATTGTATTTTTTTAAGAACTAGTGAATTTGTGCTAGAATTCTCTCCTATTGATATATCCATATTCAGTTTGCATTCAGTACATTTCTTTTTTATTTATTTGCTTTTGTTTTTGGTTTTTGGGGGCCATACCCAACGGTGCTCAGGGATTACTCCTGGCTCTGTGCTCAGAAATCACTCCTGACTCCGGGGACCATATGGGATATCAGGGATCAAACCCATGTCCATCCTGGGTCAGCCGCTTGCCAGGCAAACACTCTATCAAGGTGCTACCACTCCAGCCCTGCATTCAGTACATGTCTATACAGGTGAACACCTGTGGTCCCTATGCCTTTGCCAAGACACAAAATTTGGCCAAAACTGATCTGACTTAGTAATTTTCCTTACTTTGGACTGTCATATAAATGAAATTGTTCCCATCTTTCTTTTAATACTTCTTTGACTCAAATTCATGCTTTCATTTATCTTCCTAATTCCCTGAGTCAACAGTCAATTCCTTTTTATTATTATTATTACTGAGTAGTAGCTTGTTATACAAGAGTCTTACGGCTTGGGACATTTGCATGGGGGTGTGTCATTGAGTGTCCTTTTAAAGCAATTTCTCTACTGTTGCCTACTTGGTTATTGCCAAGTATTGCCCTAGTAGATTTGCTAAGAATATTCATTCACAGGCCTTTTTGTGAACTCATGCTTTTATTTCCCTGAATAAATGTTTATGAATGTAATTAAGAGATAGGGAGCCGGGCCCGGAGAGATAGCCAGCGGCGTTTGCCTTGCAACCAGCCGATCCAGGACCAAAGGTGGTTGGTTCGAATCCCGGTGTCCCATATGGTCCCCCGTGCCTGCCAGGAGCTATTTCTGAGCAGACAGCCAGGAGTAACCCCTGAGCACCGCCGGGTGTGGCCCTAAAACCAAAAAAAAAAAAAAAAAGAGATAGGGAGCCAAATGTTTACACGAGGCATTGCCGACTTTATTTCTGGGATGGCCTGAGCCTCGACAATGAGATCGGTCCTGTTGCCCTTGGATTCTATCAGTACTATTTTCTTTTGTTTTATTTGCTTTTCTCAAGTTATTAATGATATCATGCACTCTTCCTGTGCCAGTAAGCACTTGACTATGTGTATTTTCTTTTGTTAAGTGAATATTCAAATCTTTAGTCTTTTGGGGTTGGGGGAAATTGGGGCAACTGGTGATGCTCAGGAGCTACTCCTGGCTCCGTGCTCAGGGCTCTTGGAAGTGCTCAGGGGCTCTGGGATAGGGAAAATACAACAGAGATCAGCCACACACAAGGCAAACACCTTCCCCACAGTACTTTTTTTCTAGTTTCTAGCCCATTTTCTAAAATATTTGTTATCTTTTTATTATTGAGTCATTGATTATTCTTTGCCTTCATGCAATATCAAATATATGGATGGGATTCTTCTCAAGGAAGTAAGCCCTGTTACTTGACCTTCTTGTATTTCCTCCACACAAAAAAAAAACTATGCCAAGAATTATGCTTTGTTTAGTACTAGAATCTCAGTGTCTCGGATGTTCCTTGGCACATGATAGTAGTTCATTAAGATAAATATTAGCCAAAAGAATCAATAAATGAATATACAATGAACTATCTTTGGCTCTGACATCCAGAAATGATATTCAAGATAAAATACCTGTGGTTCACAGGAAAACAGAAGGAAAAACAATGTTATCTTTGAGTAATAAAGTACATTTAGCACCAAAGACCATCAAGGGACATTTTTTCTCACCCAGGGAGGTACTATTAATAGGTCTCATAGACGAGTCTAATGTATCCCCAATTTTGAACCCACTGTCGCAAAGCCCTCGCTGCTGTCTAATTTATTTGTTGGTAACTCTGCAGAGATACACTAATCCCTTCCAAGTGATGTTCTGTTCAGTTTGCTTGGCAGATTATAACATAAAAATATCGAAAGGTTGGTGAGATCACCCCACATGCCGTTTTCTAACCCCTTAGGCAGATGGGTCTGATGAAACAGGGTAGCCGCAGAGAAATAATACACCTAGTAAGACTCAGTTGAGCCCAGATTCAATGCATCTGGGTTCCCTCTGAGAGTAGTAATGCCTTTTCTTTTCACAAGGGTCCCTTAGCTAGACTGTGCCTCACTGGCAGTCCTGAACCCATTAGGGATAACTGTCTTTCTGAGATCCAGAGACCAGCAGGAGGCTTTTGAATGTTGTCTAGAGACTGGTTTTAGAGCCATTTCCCCAGTGTTAATCCAGTAAACTCCAGGCTTTTTATTCAAGAGCTACACTCAATAATCCTTGTCAGTTGGGGGTGAGAGTGATAGCAGAGCAGTAGGGCATTTGCCTTGCATGGGGCCGATCTAAGACAAATCTTGGTTTGATTCCTGGCATCCCATATGGTCCCCTAAGCCAGAAGCGATTTCTGAGTGCATAGCCAGGAGTAACCCCTAAATGTCACAAGGTGTGGCCCAAAAAGCAAATAATAATAATAATAATAATAGGGGCTGGAGAGATAGCATGGAGGTAAGGCGTTTGCCTTTCATGCAGAAGGTCGGTGGTTTGAATCCCGGCATCCCATGTGGTCCCCTGAGCCTGCCAGGGCAATTTCTGAGCATAGAGCCAGGAGTAATCCCTGAGTGCTGCCGGGTGTGACCCAAAAACCAAAAATAATAAATAAATAAAATAATAATCCTCATCAGCATTCTCATTGGTAGAAAACTTACCACTAATAGAGCATGTTCACATTAATTAACTAATAAATCTTTCATGCAGTCCTAATTTATATCCCCTTCCTCCCATCACTCAAAAGAGAAGGCATTAAAGAAGGAATTTAACCTGATTCATATTATAGCAGTTGCCCTCATGTGTCCCAGCATCTTCTAAGACTGGGTACTTGTAGAATGAACGTTGATGCTTTCTTAGCTGTGAATATATGCCTTGTATTTAAAAGGCTCCACAGATCTAGTGCTAAAAAAAAGTACAATAGGCAGAGTGCTTGCCGTTCATGCACACAACCTGGTCTCAAACCCAAACCTCGCCAGAAGTGATCTCTGAGTGCCTAAGCCAGCGTAAGCCCTGAGCACAGCCAGGGACAAAACCAAAACCAAATTCTCTGAACTTGGGGTTCAAATAATAGCATAGTAGATAGCTTTGCACTAGGCTGACCCAGGTTCAATCCCCAGCATTGCATATGATCTCCTAAACACTGTCAGAAGGAATTCTTGAGTACAAAGTTAGGAATAACTTCTGAGCATCACTAGGTGTGGCCCAGAAACCCCCCAACATAATTTACCCCCACTTTAGTTGTTTTTTTTTTTTTGTCCTACTACTCTCAGATTACATATGAGTATTTTTTTAATCACCTATACCAAGGCCCCTGGCAACTTTAGGTCCGAACACTGAAGCATCAGGTAGACTAGAGTGGCCCAAGCTTCACCAGAAGTGATTCTTTTTTTTTTTTTTTTTTTTTTTTTTTTTTTTTTTTTTTTTGGTTTTTGGGCCACACCCGGTAACGCTCAGGGGTTACTCCTGGCTATGTGCTCAGAAGTTGCTCCTGGCTTGGGGGACCATATGGGACACCGGGGGATCGAACCACGGTCCGTCCAAGGCTAGCGCAGGCAAGGCAGGCACCTTACCTCTAGCGCCACCGCCCGGCCCCAGAAGTGATTCTTGATGATTCAGAAATACCAATGGGCATGGTCCATGTTTACTGCCCCAACTGGATTTATTTCACCCCTTTTATTCACCCCTGTTTAGGTCAAGATCAGATCATCTGTACCATCACTGAGTAATTTTATTGCAGCCAAAGGAAAAACATTGAGATTTAAATTAACCTCCAAGACTAACAACCGGTGCATTTACATTTCTGTAGGACTTTTTAGGGGAAGTAGAGAGGATTGGGGTCCTACCTATCTTCTCAGGGGCTACTCCACGCTTAGTGCTTAGGGAACCATGCAGTCCAGAAATCAAACCTTGTCTATAAAGCTTGTACTCCAATTCTCTCTCTACAACCTAGGGCTTTTTAAAAGATTAAATTTCTTACATAGTAATTGGAGATATAGTACAGTAGGTACTTGTTTGCACATGCCCAACTTGGGTTCAATGAATATTGTCCTAGAGTACCACCAGGAGTAGTTGCTGAGTACAGAACCAAAAGGAACACCTGAGTATTACCGAGTGTGATCCCAGAAAACAATAAAAAATAAATAAACAAAACCATGTTGGTGTTGGAGAAATAGCACAGCAGTAGGGCGTTTGCCTTGCACATAGTCGATCTAGGATGGACCTTGGTTTGATTCCCAGCATAGGAATCCCCTGAGCCTGCCAAGAGAGGCTTTGAGCAAAGATCCAGGAATAACCCCTGAGTGCAGTTGGGTGTGGCCCAAAACCAAACCAAAAAAAAAAAAAAGGTAAAATATTCGTTCACACACAGATTTGAGGAAAAACAAAAGTAGAATCTAGCATTTTAAAAATAATATCTTTTTTTAAGCACCTTGATTACAAATATGTTTGCAGTTGGGTTTCAGTCATATAAAACAAAGTCACCCCTTTGTTGCACTGGTGAAAGAGAATCTAGCATTTATGAGAAAGTAGCCCAGTTCTACCCCCTATTAGTTGCCTCCTAATGGGAATCTGCCAACTGGAAGGCCCCATTGAAGCTGGTGTGAAATTGTCCTCTTTTCCTACAGTCTGGCCACTCCCTGGCTCTTCAGAGAGTGGGTCTCAGCCACTCTGTCAGACACAAACAAAAGAGGTGTTATTTCACTTAGGGAAGTCTTCCTGTAACCTGTTCTCGTCTTATCTTCACACCATTATTATATCTCATATTTAGAAATTAAATATTGAGACAGCTTTTCTCTTGTATTGTAGGAGAATCAGCAGAAATCCACCAACGTTATCTACCAAGCCCACCATGTGAGCAGAAACAAGAGAGGGCAGGTGGTTGGAACACGGGGTGGATTCCGAGGGTGCACAGTTTGGCTGACAGGTAAGCCTCAATTACTATACAGCTGTATTATATTATATAATCTCTATCACAATGTGTTATATAATATAATATTACAACCATATAATTATTATATTTATTATTTATATCATATTATATTTATTCATGCATTGATATTTGTATTATATTAGTTGTTATTATTATTATTCTGCCTTAGACGCAGAAGGACGGTGGTTCAAATTCCGGCATCCCATATGGTTCCCTGTGCCTGTGAGGAGTAACACCTGAGCGTTGCCAGGTGTGACCCAAAAAGAAAACAAAACAAACAAACAATATATATAAGATAATGTCATTATATAATATATATTTTGGGGGGGGGTTGGGGGTCACACCCAGCAGCACTCAGGGGTTACTCCTGGCTCTACGCTCAGAAATTGCTCCTGGCAGGCTTGGGGGACACTCTGAGATACCGGGATTTGAACCACCATCCTTCTGTATGCAAGGCAAATATCCTACTTCCATGCTATCTTGCTAGCCTTATTACAGATTATAATTATTATATATATTTAAAAATCTTTGTGTGCTAACACAGATTTGTTTGGGGATCACAGCCGGCTGTACTCAAGGCTTTCTTTTGCCTCTACACTCAGGAATCACTCCTCGCAGGGTTACTAGAGATCATGGTCAATTATATGCAATGCAAACACCTTACCCATTGTACTATATTTGCAGCCCCTGAGTGACAGAAGTTTTAAGGCAGGGGTCTCAAACTCAATTTACCTGGGGGCCGCAGGAGGCAAAGTCGGGATGAGGCAGGGCTGCATAAGAAAATTCATCCAAAAAAAAAGTCCTCAAACGTCATTATTAACAGTTTTAATTATTTCTTCTGAACATGAATAGAACATTGAGTGAAGATCATGAACAGTTCTTCTGAACATGGCATCTTTTGCCTATTCCTTGCTGCCAGAGACTTGACAGCACTTCTTCTCACAAATCTGAACCACATTTGGCTTTTGAGAGGAAGCAGTTGAGACCCTCAGTATGGCTTGAAGATGATCATCATTAAGTCTAGACCTGTACTTTGACTTATTGAAGTTCAATGTGGAGAATAACTTTTCACACAAATATGTGCTCCCAAAAAGGCACATGGTGTGCTTGAACATTCGGGAAAGCTCAGGGAAGTGGGGGACAATTCTCTCAAAAATTGCCCAGGCATGTCTGCTTTTCCACTAATCTCCCTAAACTTGGCTTTGAGATCAGAGTTGCATTGCAGGTCAATGAGCTCCATTTGAAGCACAGGCAGGGCATCTTGCACATCAAAGGAAAAGGGGTCCACAAAAATTTGGAAAGTGGCTCTGTGCTTTAGGAAGTCTGCAAATCTGTGATCAAATTCCTTCTCTAGCTTAAAAATAGCATCAGGGACTGGAGAGATAGCACAGCAGTATTTGCCTTGCAAGCAGCTGATCCAGGACCAAAGGTGGTTGGTTCGAATCCCAGTGTCCCATATGGTCCCCTGTTGCATTAAATAATTAACGATGGTGCTGGATGGAGTGGGATGTAGGCCTTTGTCCTTAGGCCCCGGCCACATGGCTTCATCCCCAATCAACCGGCGGGTCTGGGGTCCAGGAAAGCGATGGGTATTGAACTCACTCACAGGCAGGCATCAGGAAGCATCAGCTTTATTCACATGTGTGGCCTATATCATAACCTTTCAAGCACAGCCATTTTTAGCTAGCCCTGCTTCTTAACTCCTTTCAGCCATCTTCCCTTTGACCTCCTTGCTGGCCAAAGACCAGAAGCACAAAGACCCTAATCCCCTGGGTCAAAGACTTTATATAACCTTCCAAGACCACTCCCCGGAATGGGAGGGGTCTTGCAGGTAAGGTTACACCTAATATCCGGTTCCCAAGACCCCCTCCCAGAAAAGGGCGGGTCTCAGGTAGGTACACCTAAATCCAGGATGGAGTTACAGTCCCCCTTGCCTGCCAGGAGCTATTTCTGAGCAATGCTGGGTGTGGCCCAAAAACCAAAAAAATAAAAAAATAAAAATAGCATCAACATATTTCTCCCCACTGAATGGTATGCCTGCATCCACAAGATCCTTGCATGCTGAGAAATGGCAAAGATTTGTCTGAGAGAGCTGGGATTTCTATAAACTCTCCTTCTGTGAATGGTTTCCCTGCCTTAGCAATCATCTCACTAACCATGTAACTAGCTTCGACTGATGCAACATTCTCTTTGGTTGTTTTCTTGAAGAAATAGAAATCTTGTTGCCTCATTAGACATGCTTTAAGACTGGCAACCCGCTTGGCTCTCTCATTTCCTTGATATTTTGCACATTCCTCAGCATGTTTAGTTGAATAATGGCATTTAAAGTTGCATTCCTGGGCCCGGAGAGATAGCACAGCGGCGTTTGCCTTGAAAGCAGCCGATCCAGGACCAAAGGTGGTTGGTTCAAATCCCGGTGTCCCATATGGTCCCCCATGCCTGCCAGGAGCTATTTCTGAGCAGACAGCCAGGAGTAATCCCTGAGCACCGCCGGGTGTGGCCCAAAAAACAAAAAAAAATAAAAAATAAAAAAATTAAAGTTGTATTCCTTGTGCACTGCAACTTTCTCTGAGCAAATAAGACATGTGGGGATGCCCCTGTGCTCAACAAAGAAATACTGCATCTCCCACTTTTCCTGAAATTGTCTGTGCTCGTCATCAATCTCTCTCTTCACTTCAGGCTTTGATGAGGTCATGATGAAGGTATGACAAAATCTAATTCTGTAATAAACTTCTCTCCCTCTCTCCCTTAGGCCTCTGATAATGCAAGGGACAGCAGGCAGGAGCAGCGGAAATGACGTCTGCTCTAGGCCCAAAGTATTCGCGATTATTCGCTTACCGAATATTCACAATAAAACATTGCATTAGTAAGAAAAAGTCGCAAAAAATCGCATTAAACATTTGCATACCCCGAAGGGAACTGCTCGAGGTATGTGAATGTTTAATGCGAGTTTTTTCTTACTAATTTAATTATTATTGAGATTATTCAGTAAGCGAATAATCGCGAATATTGCACTATTTGAAGGCTGGCCTCGGACCCCTGTTTTAAAGAAATTAGTGCGACATGTGCATGTTTCTTTTACTCTTAGGAAGAGAATTAGAGGTGAAGTGGAAAAGTGGGGTATTTTCCTAAATCAGTGAAACACTGAGCTTTGGGTCAGAGAGATGGTAGAGGGTAGTAGGTGCTTGCCTTGCATACAGGTAACCCTGGTGTGATCCATGATACCTTGTCAGGCAAGGATGGCCCCAAAACAACCCAAAAACCCACTGAAAAAAATGAGCTTTGATTAAATCATAGTTCTCTAGTTTTTGTTTTTGGTTTTTTTGTTTTGTTTTTGTTTTTGTTTTTTTCATTTTTTCTCTTCTCTTTTTTTTTTTTTTTTTTGGGGGGGGGTGCTGAGGTTTGGTCACATCCAGCAGGATAGTTGCTCCAAAATGTCCCAGAAACCAGACAATGCCTTAATCCCTGTACTGTTTCTCTGGCCTGATTTTTCTTCTCTCTGAAAGGAAACAACATGGTGTAGGTTGATGATAAATTTCCTTTCAGCTCTAGGAAATTTCATAATACTTATTTCTGTGCCTAAACAAGATTTACTGCCAGCTAATGAATGGGGCTTTTCTAATGGAGCCTCAAGCATTTGGGTAGGCCCTAAAGTTTCAAATGTTTGGCTATTTTCTGTATTGCTTTGCTGATTTCTTAACATTCTAGTCCAACATATTGCAAGTGTAAATGGTTAAAATCTGTGCAAGTAAATTTCCGCTTAACCAAGGATTGCTGCGTATGCATAGAAAGAAAAGCTGACCGAAGAATTCCCCTTTTGTTGTGTTTTTATGCCCGTGGAATGTCAATGCTGAGGGTGAGTGACAGAACTGGAATAAGTTCTGAGTAACTCAGTCCAAGTGGCAGAAGTTGCTTCTAGGACTAAAAGGCTGAGGTGGCCGACACTCTGAGGGAAAAGCAGGGGTCCAGGAGATGACTCAGCCACTCACATACCTGCCTCCATGATCTCAGTGTAGGAGCAAGATTCCTGGTGCGCTGTTGACTGTGTTCACTGGTGCTGTAGTGTGATTTTCTGGCCACATCACAGCTGGGTGTATGTGAGCACTGAAATGAAGGGGTCTGAGCCATGGTGACTCTTCTAATTCAAAAGATGCTTGAGCAATGAGGCCAGGAGTAGGACCCCCCCCCATGAGCATGTGTGTGAGCACAACAGTGACCCCCAGTGAGCACTGCCACCAGAATTTGCATGTGTAATAATACTACAGGCAAAGGATTTAACTTTCCTCTTCCGAGTATGAGCACTCGGGCAAATGTGGAGATCCATGACCAAGTATTTGTGTCAGTCACACACACACACACACACACACACACACACACACACACACACACACCCAGCATTTTGCAACACTGCAAAAAAAAGGAAAAACCCAGGACAAAAGAGGAACAAACAAGTTCATTTCTTAACCCCAGATTCCCCCTTAGAGATGAGCCTAGAAGCAAAACTGCTCTTCCTGTAGGCTGTGAAATCAACTCACATATTACTGACCTATGCAGATTTTCTTCAGATTTGAAGGAATTCTGTAGAATACAGTAGGCAGGGACCTTTTTATTCAGAGTCTTTCCTGTTCTATTCTAAATCACACTCCTAGGAATATACCCGAGGAACACACTCTTCTTTTTTCAAGGTTGATCTCATACCTGTGATATTCATGTATGTACCTTCAGTAGGTTGGTTTTATATATGTTTAGTAAAACAACTTTTTTTCCCAGTTTGTACACCTTAGTTAAATGAAACAGAGATCTGAATTGAGAATGCTTGGGGGAAATGGTGCAAATAGACCTTCAATCTGAAAAAAAAAAATTAAAGCAGTGTTTTTTGGTTTTGGGGGGCTCACACCCAGTGGCGGCGCTTAGGGGTTACTCCTGGCTCTGCACTCAGAAATCGCTCCTGGCACCTGGCACGCTCGGGGGACCAATATGTGATTAGAACCACAGTCCGCCCTGGACTGGCTGTGTGCAAAGCAAGTGCCCTATCGCTGCGCTATCTCTCTGGCCCCTGAAAGCAGTTTGGAAAAATGATAAGAATTACAGGTCAGGGCTCAAAGAGATATTACACGCATGCAGCTGACCTGGGTTCTATCCCCAGCACCTCATATGATTTCTTTCTTTTTTTTTTTTTTGGTTATTTGGGCCACACCCGGTGGTGCTCAGGGGTTACTCCTGGCTGTCTGCTCAGAAATAGCTCCTGGCAGGCACCGGGACCAGATGGGACACCGGGATTCGAACCAACCACCTTAGGTGCTGGATCGGCTGCTTGCAAGGCAAACGTCGCTGTGCTATCTCTCTAGGCCCTCATATGATTTCTGAGCCTGACCAGGAGTGATCTCTGTGCTCAGAGCCAGGACTAGCTCTGAGAACTGCCAGGTGTGTTCTCCAGACTAAAGGAAGTGCTGAAGCAATAGCACAGGGGTAGAGATTTTGCTTTGCACATAGCTGACTTGGTACAGACCAGGGTTCGATTCCCAGCATCTCATATGCCCATATCCCATATATCCTCTGAGCCTGCCAGGTGCGAATCCTGAGAGCAGAGCCAGGAGTAACCCATGAGCACCTCTATATATAGCCCAAAAACCAAAAAGAAAAAAAAAGGGGGGGGGGACCAAAAGAAAAGAAAAAGAATGAAGAATGAAGGGACAATCTGTGGGAGGCTTTGTGGTTATTTCCATGGGTGTGGGTCTTGAGATCCCAGGACTTTTCCATACCCTCCATACCAGCTAATTGCTGTCACTGGGGATATGAAATCACTATCACTAAACTTTCAGATCTTGTCAAGAAAAACTAGAATCTGGATTCATAGGTTTCAACTTTCTAATCTTTAACAAACATGCTGCAGCCAACATAGAAACCAGTTGCAACAACCTGGTCTCCCTGTTTATGATCCTGTGTGCTTTGAAAACCTAGAAAGAAAACCTAGTAAGAAGCAGTTATCCAGGATAAACTGTGGTTCGAATCTCGGCATCCCATATGGTCCCGTGCCTGCCAGGAGTGATTTCTGAGCACGGAGTCAGGAGTAACCCTGAGTGCCGCTATCAGGTGTGACCCCCACCCCCCCAAAAAGAAAACTATAAAAAAAGGCACACATGCACACACACACACACACACACACACACACACACACACACACACACACACACAGAACTACTTGTAGTAAACAATGACTTTTCGAGATCTTAGTGGTTTTGATTTGAAGTCCATCAAGTGACTGTCATGAGGATGTAGTGATGCTTAAATTGAGTAAAAATGAAGCTCAGGTTCCAGTTTACCCTTTTAAGCAGTACCAGACTCGTCTTACCTCATCTCTCTACAGGTCTCTCTGGTGCTGGAAAGACAACAATCAGCTTTGCTCTGGAGGAATACCTGGTCTCCCATGCCATCCCGTGCTACTCCCTTGATGGGGACAATGTCCGTCATGGCCTCAATAAAAATCTTGGCTTCTCTGCTGGAGACAGAGAAGAAAATATCCGACGGATTGCTGAGGTGGCCAAGCTCTTTGCAGATGCTGGCCTGGTCTGCATCACCAGTTTTATTTCTCCTTTTGCAAAGGTACAGTGATGGTTCCCACACATAACTCCCACACATTCTGTGCCCACACAAGTAGCAAAAATAAAAAAAATAAAAAAGGAACTGTGTGGAGAGAAGGCACAAAGGAATGTCACCCTTCCAAGTCCGTCATTTTCCCCTCCTGCACCCGCATTCTCCTTCACCCCATTAAATATCACTTATCTAAAGAATGTCCCCGAGGGGCCGGAGCTATAGCACAGCAGTAAGGCATTTATTTGACTTGCGCACAGCCAACCTAGGACAGACCTCGGTTCTAATTCTGGCATCCCATATGGTTTCCCAAGCCCACCAGGAGTGACTTCTGAGCGCAGAGCGAGGAGTAACTCCTGAGCACTGCCAGGTGTGAACCCAAAAAATGAAAAAACAAACAAACAAAACAAATAAAGAATGTCCCTGGGGCTGAAGAGATAGTAGAGGAGCCTTTGCCCTGCACATGGCCAATCCAGATTTGTATTTCCAGCAGCACTATGGTTCCCTGAGCCCTGCCAGGATTAACCCCTCAGCACATGGGCCAGGAATGTTCCCTGAGCACCACTGGGTGTGGTTCTGAAACCAAACAAATGTTCCTTCACTTGCAGGTGCCAGGACACCCTTCCCTAATCACAACTGCAAGTCAAACTTGGTCAGAGCAAAAAAGGAGGGAAAGGTTACACAGGAGAAAGGAAAACAACCAAGTTCTTCATTTCATTTCTCCCCAACTTGGAATGTTTAATTCGCTTCACACAAACCCAGAACAGCACCGGAAACCCAACAACTCACCCCTAAAATACTGGGTTCTGTGTTTTTCATGTTGTCCTCACTTGAGGGAAGGGTCAACTCTGCTCATTTTATTTTATTTTATTTTATTTTGGATTGTGGGGCCACATCCGGTGACACTCAGGGGTTATTCTGGCTATGCGCTCAGAAATCGCTCCTGGTTTGGGAGACCATGGGATCGAACCACGGTCCACCCTAGGCTAGCGTCAGCAAGGCAGACGTCTTACCGCTCCATACCACAGCTCCGGCCCCAGCTCTGCTCATTTTAAAACAGGAAATTTCTGGAAGCTACAAATAAGCCTCTGATTAAAACATTCCCCTACTTCCAGCTTTCCAAACTGATTGTCAGGCTCTCTTTAGTAGAACTGTGTTTACTAAAGTGAAACTTCTGGGCTTTTCTCTAGTAGACTAGTTTCCTGCAACCTCTGCAAAGCACAGACCCAAGTGCCATCTAAAGGCTTCCAAATACCCAGGCACATGATGTTTAGTCATGAGAAATTATACTAGGAAACCTCATCTTATATTTTTGAACATCATTCCTTTTTATTTTTTTTTTTAGGACCGCGAGAATGCCCGCAAAATTCACGAATCAGCAGGACTCCCGTTCTTTGAAATATTTGTAAACGCACCCCTGAACATTTGTGAAAGCAGAGACGTGAAAGGCCTCTACAAACGGGCACGGGCTGGGGAGATCAAAGGTAGGAGAAGCCTTGAGCCTCTTTGCCAATCACTCAGGCCACTGAGCTTTCTTAACCTGCCCCCAGAAATCAACCCAAGTTTCCAAAACTGTGAACTAAACTCTATTGAGCGTACACAACTTTTCATCAAGCCGTAATCTATTCAGTATGTCTGTGGCTTATTAAAAGAAGAGCTTGGATTTTCTAAGAACTGAAACAGCTACAAACCAGCTTAGAGAACTAAAATGGTCTTGCATGTTGGCGTGTGTGCAGGAGTGTGCCAGTGAGTTGGAATTCCTTTCTTCATATCCTTTTTGATTCTAATGTATTACAAAGGATGTGGATCTGACCAACTAGATTTTGCTGATAATTTGGGGCTTTCCATGTTAAAAATACACAGCCAGGGAAAGATAGCTTACTGGGTACCACATGGCACCAAGCACTGCTGATATCCATCCTGAGCACTGAGCTGAGAGTAGCCCCAGACAACTACTGGGGTATGGCAACCCCCTCTTCCCCCAAAAGGGCAAAAGATACAGGGGAGGGACCGGAGAGATATCACAGCGGTAGGGTGTTTGCCTTGCAAGTCTCTGAACCAGGACCAATGGTGGTCCGAATCCCTGCATCCCATATGGTTCCCTGTGCCTGCCAGGAGCAATTTCTGAGCAGAGAGCCAGGAGTAACCCCTGAACGCAGCCGGGTGTGGCCCAAAAACTAAAACAAAAACAAAAGATATGGGGAAAAGGGTTGAAAATACAGCTCTGGGAGACCAGAGAGATGGATCAGGGGTTAGGACAGATAGAATTTGAGGCCAGAGCAATGGCATAGCAGGTAGGGCTTGCATAAAGCTGACCCTGGCTTGATCTTGGAGCCTGCCAGGAGTGGTTTCTGAGCACGGAGCCAGAAGTTACACACAAGCACCAAAAACAGGGGCGGGTGGGGGGGGGAGAGAGAGTTTATCTTGCAATGCAACCAATACCAGTAAGAGAAAGAGAACGAGAAAAAGAAAGAGAAAGAGAGAGCATTTATCTTGCAATGCAGCCAATACCAATATAATCCCAAGCACTGCTATGGTCTTCTGGGCACTGCCAACCATTATTCCTGAGCAGAATTGGGGGTAGCCCTAGGCACTGCAGGATGTTTTTACTGATAATTGCCAATACCCTCCTGAAAAAAGGAAAGTGAAGGGAAAGGATGAGAGGGGAAGATAGGGAAAGAAAGAAAAGAACAAAATAGCTTTGTGATTTTTTTTTAATCTGTGGCTAGAGGTCAATGATGGCCAGTGACCTTTTCTGTTATAGTCTAAATTCCCTGATTAATATCTTCTTTCATGTGTCAGTTCTTAGGAATTGAAAACGGTTGTTCAAAGAGCTAGAATGTGGCTTAGTGGGGGGAACACATGTCTGTCTTGTATGAGATCCTAAATTTGAACCCTGGAGGTGGCAGGGACATGGGAATGCAGCTTTCACCCTTCTGTCTTCCAGGATTTACAGGTATTGATTCTGATTATGAGAAACCTGAAACTCCTGAGTTGGTACTTAAAACCAACTTGTCTTCGGTGAGTGACTGTGTCCAGCAGGTTGTAGAGCTGCTGCAAGAGCAGGTGGGTTAAATACTTTTCCTGTTCGTTTGTTTGTTTGTTTGTTTGTTTAGTGTAATAGTCAAGAAAGAGCAAATGTCATAGAAAACATTTCTTTTTACAGTTTTCTTTAAAAAAAAAAAAAACTTTATTTGGGCCCGGAGAGATAGCACAGCGGCGTTTGCCTTGCAAGCAGCCGATCCAGGACCAAAGGTGGTTGGTTCGAATCCCCGTGTCCCATATGGTCCCCTGTGCCTGCCAGGAACTATTTCTGAGCAGACAGCCAGGAGTAACCCCTGAACACCACTGGATGTGGCCCAAAAAAAAAAAACTTTATTTATTGATTGATTGGTTGGTTGGTTTGGGGGCCACACCCAGCGGTGCAGGGGCTACTCCTGGCCCTGCACTCAGAAATTGCCCCTGGCAGGCTGGAGGACCATATGGGATGCCAAGGATTGAACCAGGTTCTTCCTGGGTTGGATGCATGCAAGGCAAATGCCCTACCACTGTGCTATCTTTCAGGCCCCCTTTTTATGGTTTTTATTTCCAAGTCTTACCCATGTTGTTTCATTTCAGAACATTGTACCTCACACTGTTATCAAAGGCATCCATGAGCTCTTTGTGCCGGAAAACAAGCTCAGTCAAGTTCGGGCTGAGGCAGAATCTCTCCCTTCATTGCCCATTACCAAGGTAAGAGAGTACCCCTGGTTCGGAGAAACATGGAACTCTATTATGACCTGCTTACAGTGGTGCTCTTGGTGGTGGTGGTGGTGAGAGCTGGGACCATAATAGAGATGCTCTGGGGTTATCCCTACCTTCATGCTCAGGCTGTGTTTAGGGGCCCTGAAATGGTGCCAGTAATCAGCATGCAAGGCAAGTACCTTTCCCCCTATATGCTCTCTCAAGCCCTGCAATCACGCTTTATAATAAGGAAAATTGGGGGCTGGAGTGATAGCACAGCTGTAGGATATTTGCCTTGCACACAGCTAATCTGGGACAACCCAGGTTTGATCCCCGGCATCCCCTATGGTCCCCTGAGCCTGCCAGGAGCAATTCCTGAGCACAGAGCCAGGAATAACCCCTGAGTGCCGCTGCCGGATGTAGCCCAAAATATAAAACAATAAAAAATAAAAATAAAAATTTGGAGCCTGGAGAGATAGCATAGCACTAGGGCGTTTGCCTTGCATGCAGCCGATCCAGGACAGACGGTGGTTCAAATCCCTGCATCCCATATGGTCCTCCATGTCTGCCAGGAGCAAATTCTGAGCTCAGAGCCAGGAGGAACCCCTGAGCGCTGCCAGGTGTGACCCAAAAACCAAAAAAAAAAAATTAAAAAAATATGAAGAATCAAAACAATAAAATAAAATTAAAATAATGAGGAAACTAGACTCCATTAGACAAGGAAAATCCATAAGGAAAAAAATATTCCATTTTTACCTTTCAAAAGAAAAAAACCTCTTCTTCCAAGCAAACCTGACAGCAAAAGTCGCTACAAGATAGCAGATAAGTAAGGTAACTTTTCTATTTGCATAGGACCTTTTTACATAGTTGTCTTTTTTTTTTTTTTCCAGTTATGCCAGAGAGCTAGCAGTAGGCAGGAATTATTTGTTGGCAACTGCTGCTGAGAAAATATTTGTGTTTTGAGTGCAAGTGCTTCTTGGGCAATGAAGGAGGACCTAGAAGTAAACAAAAAGCAGTTCTAATCTAATAGCCAAAAAACATCTTGACCTTTTTTCTCCTCTGTAAATCACTTTGTAAATGTTTACTGTTTTCACTGTTCATTCTTTTTTCTTTTTCTCTGCAAAAATTTTGCCTATAGGTCTTTATTTTCTGAAACTCTTGCCTTGAAAACCTATTCACCAAAACTCAGACAATGTGTACTGTAAGCTATACATGAAGCTTCAGGCCTTTACTATCTTTTCATCCCACCATTCATGCAAAATCGAGTCATGGGGCAAGAATGATAGCATAGCGGTAGGGCACTAGCCTTGCATGCAGCTGACCCAGGACAGACCTGGGTTTGATCCCCGATATCTCATAGGGTCCCCAAGCCAGGAGCAATTTCTGAGCATGTAGCCAGGAGTAACCCCTGAGCGTCACCGGGTATAGCCCCAACACAAAACAAAACAAAACAAAAATCTAGTTCATGGACCATTGCCTTGTACCCATTATTTGCGGTAAAAATTTCTCCACTGCAAATCACACTCTTCCCTCATCAGGCAGTACTCAGTTTAAGGAAAAGGCAGACAACTTTGGTTACATTTGATTTTCCCTACCTGGAAGGTGGAATATGCAACTCTAGCAAATTGCCAGACATGTGTCTCAACCTTTTTATGGATCTAGTGCAGTTGTTCCATCCATACTGGGTGATGACAGGCTCTTTGGTACCTTTTGTTACTCATGAAAACTATGACATTTTCAGAAGAGGCAAAATAAACTGGGAAACTGCTTTAACTCACAAAGATTCCAAGCAAAATCCCTTAAATCTACAAAATAAATTCCAAGGAGGTCAGAGAGATAGCACAGCAGTAGGGTGTTTGCCTTGCAAGCGGCCGACTCAGGACCAACAGTTGTTCACATCCCAGCATCCCATATGGTCCCCTGTGCCTGCCAGGAGCGATTTCTGAACACAGAACCAGGAGTTACCCCTAAGTGCTGCTGGGTGTGACCTAAAAACAAACAAAAAAAGAAAATCAAAATAAATTTCTAATATCCCAGTGCTTCAGGCAGATAAGAGCAATGTAACGATAGTTTCAATGACAGAAAAAATTAGAAAATTTTCTTTTCTTTTGTTTTTGTTTTTGTTTTTTTGGGCCACACCTGATGATGCTCAGGGGTTACTTCTGGCTCTGCGCTCAAAATCGCTCCTGGCTTGGGATGCCAGGGGATCAAACCTCGGTCTGTCCTAGGTCAGTCACATACAAGGCAAACGCCCTACCACCTGTGCCACCACTCGGGTCCCAAATAGAAAATTTTTAAGAAATCTAAATGACAAATTATTTCATTTTCAGGGAATTTTTTTATATTGTTGATTTTGGTTTACACCTGGACATGCTTAGGGTTACTTCTGATTCTGCACTCAGGAATCACTCCTAGCAAGGCAAACACCCTACCAGGTTGTACCATCTCTCCAGTCCCAATAGATTATTTTAATAATAATAATAATCTGCATTTCTGGGAGTGACCCCAAACACTGAACTAAAAGTAGCCCCTGAGCACTGTTGAATGTGACCCATAAACTAAGAAGAACATTAATTTAGATCCTAGGGTGACAGAAAAGGAATCAAGGCAAAGGTCAATGAACTAGATTTTAAAGCATGAATAGGGGGGAATGAAAGGGTAGGAAAGACCTGAGACCACATATATAGCTTAGTGTACACATTGTCTAGCATTTCTGGTGAATAGGTTTTCTTTTTCTTTTTTTTTTTCTTTTTTTTTTTTTTTTTTTTTTTGGTTTTTGGGCCACACCCGGCATTGCTCAGGGGTTTACTCCTGGCTGTCTGCTCAGAAATAGCTCCTGACAGGCACGGGGGACCATATGGGACACCGGGATTCGAACCAACCACCTTTGGTCCTGGATCGGCTGCTTGCAAGGCAAACGCCGCTGTGCTATCTCTCCAGGCCCGTGAATAGGTTTTCAAGTGAGGAATAGCCAAAAATGAAGACCTATCCCCAAGCCAGAATTTTTTGTTTGTTTGTTTGTTTTTGGTCCACGCCCAGTGACACTCAGGGATTACTCCTGGCTATGCACTCAAAAATCGTTCCTGGCTTGGGGGACTATATGGGACACTGAGGATCAAACCCAGGTCCGTCCTGGGTCATAAACCGCATGCAAGGCAAATACCCTACCGCTGTGCTACTGCTACAAATCAGAATTTTTGTAGAGGAAAAAAAAAACGAAGAGTTAATTTTCAATACTGTTGCTTGCCATAAGGATAAATATAGTCTAAAACATTAAAAAAATCATCTTAATTTATAGTCCTTTCACCACTCTCCCATAGGAAAGTTTTAGACTAAAACTTACAGCATAAGACATAAGAACACTGAAAAATAGGAAATGCCCTCCCTTTATACTCCTGTCCAATGAATAAGAAAAAAATAGATGGGTAAATAAATAAATAAATAAATAAATAAATGACATTTTAAAAGGCACTCGTGGAAACAAACATTCATCTACTTTTCGTATTTTTCAGCTGGATCTTCAGTGGGTGCAGGTCTTGAGCGAAGGCTGGGCAACCCCCCTCAAAGGTTTCATGCGAGAGAAGGAGTACTTGCAGGTTATTCACTTTGACACCCTGCTAGATGGTATGGTTATATTTTAATTCTCTACTCTCTATTTTTCTTAGTTATAGTTTTAGGACCACACCTGACAGTGCTCTCAGAGGTTACTCCTGGCCCTGCACTCATGAACATTCCTGAGTGGGGTTCTGCGGACCAGATGGGGTGCCAGAGTACTGTCTCTTCGGGTCCTCCAATCCTTAATTTTTATTTATTTATTTATTTTTGGTTTTTGGGTCACACCCGTCGATGCTCAGGGGTTCCTCCTGGCTGTCTGCTCAGAAATAGCTCCTGGCAGGCATGGGGACCATATGGGACACCGGGATTCGAACCAACCACCTTAGGTTCTGGATCGGCTGCTTGCAAGGCAAACACCGCTGTGCTATCTCTTCGGGCCCCCAACCCTTAATTTTTAATAAAATCAATCTTACTCAGAGATCTTCATGGGAGAAGTGCTAATCCTTGTCTTGTAAAATTTATATGAATATTTAGATCATTTACGAAGTGTTCAAGTCTATGATTGTCTAAGTCTTTTATTTTAGGATGTTGAAAAAAATGTTGCAAATGTTATAAATGTTGCCCAGAAAAGTTTTTAAGCAGAAGGAACTGAAAAGGAAATGTCTTACTTGTACAAAAAAAAAAAAAAAAAAAGAAGGTCATCTATTTCATCTCTACCTGCCTTTTGCTGGTTCTGACTCAGTGGGGGCTAGTGGGAGCACTGAGGGGGCTGCCTGGTGTAGTGGCCCCAGTAAATCAACACTTGTTACTGATATACACTTGCCTCCCATGCTCCAGTTTGCTGCGTGTGTCAGACATTGCAGCAGCTGTTTCCTTTGGTGCATGCACACACATGAAATACATTAGACTGTCACTAAATTCTGATAGGGAAGGATAAGGATATTTCCTGGTTATTGGCTCCATGACATTTAGACAACCGATCAGACCAACGTCAGAAGCCTGTGCTGTTTAGAAAATGATTGGGCCATTCTATGATCATTTCCTTCCTCACCGTGTCTGAGCTTCTCAAATGGAACTTATCTATTTTAAGTGGAGGGGAAGGTCAGGGATAAGGGGTGGGAGAAAAGTCAACTTTATTATATTTTTTTTAATACTGATTGGGACTCCAGAACTTTCAAAAACCAAAACCAAATAAGATGGAGGATAGTACAGGGAGTAAAGCAGTTAGTTGCCTTGCATGTAGCCCACCCAGATTCAACCTCCAGATCCCATTTTCGAGACTTCTCAAGGAGTGATCCCTGTCTCCTGAGTTAGACCCAAAGCCACTGGTCATGTGGATCTACTTTGCTCTCTGCACCCACAGAAGGGCAGATCACACCCATTCACTCCGGACATTAAGTCCTAAAAGCTAGTGGTCTGTGGCTCTTCATGATCCTTTCTCATATGGGATGGAAATGAATTCTTCTGTCTTAAACCCAGCTAAGTTCTCTCTAGTAGGTTGCTTACTGTGTTAGAATCTGAGAACAGGGGCCAGAGTGGTAGCACAGTGGTAGGGCATTTGCCTTGCATGCAGCTGACCCAGGATGGACTCGGGTTTAATCCCTTGGTGTCCCATATGGTCCCCTGAGCCAGGAGCAATTTCTGAGCTCAGAGCCAGGAATAAACCCTGAACAATGCCAGGTGTGGCCCAAAACAAACAAACACACAAAAAGAATCTGAGAAAAACTCTCCTAATCCATGCACTTCTTTTTGTTCTCCTTTGGCTGCCTGTATGGTTTATTCAGGGATGGGGTTTGGGGTTAAAGGCCAGTGTCCTGCTGGCTAATGTAACTCTTACTCTTTTCTCACTTGAGGAATCTTTTCTGGAATTCTCTACAAGACTCACCCTTTCTCCTCCTATAGAGATTATTTGCTACTATTACCTTACTTAACCCTGCAGCCAAGGTTCACTGGTCATTCCCATATGTAGTTAGAATTCAAAGTCCAAACATCATAAAGAAGCCTCTTATGGAAATCAACTTTTTAAAAAAATAGGTAGTAGGGATATTTGGTGCTACCCAACTCTACCTAAATCGAATCAAAATATCTTATAAATAAGAAGTGAATTATGCTGCCATAATTTTGCTGCCAAACTATTTGAGTACATATGCCAGTGATTAACTATAAACCTCAAGCAAATTATTTAAACTCTCCTGGCCTGGAAGGTAAATTGGTATAATTATTCATTTTGGAAATTTCTATGGAGCGTCCTTAAGAATCTTATAAAAAGTTTATCACTCGATACAGCTTTTGTCCATAAGAGGAAATTATTGGAAAGGTTAATTCAAACCCAATTTTTTTCTGGCTCCGTAATTGTTCTCCTTGGCATAGTTTCATGTCCTTTCAACAGTTATAACATCACATACTTCTGAGGGACAGCTCCATTCTTGAGTTGGAGGACTTATTTTATATTACAATTATTTTTAAGTAGACAATCATCTGGATGATGTTTCTGGATAATATTTTTATAACATGTTTTTCATTTTATGCAAGTGGTTCATTAAAAAATTAGATCACTTCTAATCTATTGTCTAATACCAACCAAGCCCCATTCAGATCTAAAAAAATGTATTGGTACAATTCAATAAAGAGATGGCAAGAGAGGGAGCACCGACTACACTGAACCAGCACTAAAATTGCTTTTTATATCATGAAATTCAAATAATTGCAAACATCAATGTCAGGAATACTTTGAATAGAAATTAAAACAAAAATGCAGTAATGCGGCTGGGGCAGTGGTGCAAGATGTAGGGCATTTGCTTTGCACCATGCGGCTGACCCAGGACTGACCTCGGTTTGGTCCCAGGAGTCCCATATGGTCCCTGAAGCCAAGAGCGATTTCTGAGTGCATAGCCAGGAGTGACCCCGAGCATCATTGGGTGTGGCCCAAAAAAACAAAAGAAATAAAAGTAAAAAGTCAGTAGTAAACATAGTAAATCTATCTATACACAATATATTCAATAGCTGTCACTAAAGATTGAAGTAATTCAATGAAAACTTAGCATATTCTTTGACCAGTGGAGTCTATATAAATTCTGATTTACCACTGTTTTGCTGTCGTACTTTCTTGAAGCTTAAATATAGCATCAGAAATTGGGGCTGGAGAGATAGCATGGAGGTAAGGCCTTTGCCTTGCATGCAGAAGGACGGTGGTTCGAATCCCAGCATCCCATAGGGTCCCCCATGCCTGCCAGGAGCAATTTCTGAGCGTAGAGCCAGGAGTAACCCCTGAACGCTGCCAGGTGTGACCCAAAAACAAAAAAACAAACAAACAAAAAATAGCATCAGAAAAAAAAATAGCATCAGAAAAATACTCTCAGGATATTTGTGTGTTGTATGAAGTTTCACACTAGGAATGTGATCCTTGACATTGTTGCTTTAAGATGATGTTCGTGGAGAGCTGAAAACATGTTTTTCAATTGTGTTTGTATTTCTCTAGGCCTGGTCCTTCCTGGTATGTACTTTACCTTTCCGAGTAGTTTAATTGCTGTAATTAGATATTTTACATCAATAAACAATGGTTAAAACCTAACCAAAAAAAATCAAATGAAACAGTTGGAATTGCTAACAGTTCATGATCCAACCAGTTATAATAAAATAATACAATAAAAAATAATAAAATAATCTCCCTTTATTTGGGGGCAGATGTTCCAAGACCCCTAATAGATGCCTGAAACCTTGCATAGTATTGAAACCTCTATTGATTTTTTTCCTTTACAAATATACCTATCATAAAGTTAATCTATAAATTAAGCACAGACAGATTAACAATAGTTATTAAATAGAACAATGAGGGCAATATACTGTAATAAGTAATGTGAACATGGTCTTTCCTACAATCAATTATTATATACAATGCTTGAAGACCACAGTTGACTGAAGATAACTAAAGCATTAGATAAGGTGGACTATGGAATTACATCCTTCTGTCGATTGGATTTCAAATAACAGGAAATTTCTGAAAAGATGCAGTTGATTATAATGTTTTGTTTGGCCAGTGCAAATAAACATCAAAACCGTCACTGCAAATTCTGTTCTTGAGATTAAAAAAAAAATTATGCTTCTCCTTACTTCTACTTATTCTCATACTTATTACTTCTAATTATTCCTACTTGAGTCTTGGTCCTCATTTAGTCCCATAAACCTGGAAAGTTTTTTTTCCAAATGCATTTATGAAGTATTTGTAATTAACAAAGGATAAAACCATTTTAGCTGCAATTTAAAGTGGAAGCACCTGGTTGGATTGTGAATGATTTTACTTCATTTGTTTGTGATGTGTGATTATGCATGAATTTAATTTCCAGCTATGATGATTGATAGTTGTAGAATTATGAGATAAAAAAACATTTGCTGTATCTGTAAAACATCGCACCAGAATGAAGGTAAAAAGGTAAAAACTTTGAATATATCATTGTTTTGGGATTGTTTACATTATTGCTGTTTTTCCTTTTAAATGCCTAGTTAGGTTGGAAGTGGAAAGATAATACAGCAGGTAGGGCATTTACCATGCACAAGACTGACCTGGGTTCAATTCTGACACTCTATGTGGTCCTCCAAGACCACCAAGACCAGTCCAGGACTGTTGAGCCAAGAATAAGCTACTAATACAAGTAATAAGCTAATACTACTAGTATGGCCCAAAAGCAATGAACAAAAAAGCCCAGTTAAGCAACAAAAAATAATTTAGGTTTTGCATAGAACTTTCCCCAAACAACTGATAAGCAAAAGGTTTGAAAATCATTCATGGGGCCGGAGAGATAGCATGGAGGTAAAGCATTTGCCTTGCATGCAGAAGGACGGTGGTTTGAATCCCGGCATCCCATATGGTCCTCGAGCCTGCCAGGAGCGATTTCTGAGCATAGAGCCAGGAGTAACCCCTGAGCACTGCTGGGTGTGATCAAAAAAAAAAAAAAGAAAGAAAAAGAAAAAAAAATAGAAAATAATTCACAACAAAATCAAAATTACTCACTGGACAGTAAGTTGTGGGTTAAACTAACCATGACCCAAGAAAGCACACTCCATTTTTCTAAAGTAAGACACAAGGCAAGAAAATAATAACCCTATACCCTTTCCTTTCACCTCTATTTCTCTCCACCTACCCACTCAACTCATGTCACCTTTGCTGTGTTTTTTTTTCATATAAACCCATGTGCATTTGATATTCGATATCATTTGATATCATATATTCCAGGGAATAAAAAGAAAGAAAAGAATCAAGAATGGAAGCTTACAGAGGACAAAGGTTGAAAGTCCAAGTTAATGTTTAAAGGCCTGGAGGATGTCTCCACACCCAAATATATTGTTTGATTTATATTGTAAATGCCAATAAAAATGATAGGGAAACCTCTTTCTACCCATATCTTTGTATACAGTTCAGTTGATATTATGACTCAGCAGAATTTTATTTCCCTGTGTCCTGAAGATTAGCCATGAGGGAGTGCTGTAGGTAACTTCAGTTTGGATTTTTCACTCAAGGTCAAGATGAAGATAGGTCAGAGACTGCACAGGGCAGTAACTTAGTGAACAAGGAAGCAATGGCAATACAAATGTGGAATATTTATTCCTTGGATTTCAACCAGACTAATCTGAGGAGGACAGCACAGCAATCCTGCAGAGGCTTAGCTAGGCATTCTCTGGGTTCCTGTCCCACTTTTGCTTTGAATTTTATTTCTTTACTTTATCACTCTTTATAAGGTTGTCAAATATTAAGACCCTTTAGTGATTTGGTGAGGTTCACCACATTATGAAGAGTAATCTGCCTTACTCAGTCAACTCATTTAAATGTTCTTCTCTGGAAAACAGATTTCAGAGAAATGTCTAGAATAATGTATGACCTACTATCTGAGCACTGTTACCTTCCCAAATATAGCACATAATATGAACCTTCCTTTTCTGTTTTTTCAAAGACAGAACTCTTTCCTTTCAGTCAAGCTGCCTCTTGATTTTTCTTGCAGCTGAAGCTGAAGATGTAAATTCTCTGAATGCCACATCACACCTTCCAATTTTTGTTTTTCTTATGTACTAGGAAACCAGAACACCTGATTTAATTCTTTATAAGAGACTCCACATGAAGGTGAAAAGTGCTCCCTTGTGAGAAGTGCTTCCTCTTCAAAGAAAATACATACCCTTCCGTAAATAATCTCTGTCCTTTTGCATTCCTCCATCTGACTGATGGTTCTCAATTATAATTAAACTAGGAAGCCTTTCAACTCCCAGAAAAATCTTCAAAATATTGAAAAGTGATGCTGTAGCTAGACTACAAACATCCGGAAGATATCTATTAATAAATGCTGACTTTTTTTCAATTCCATGTGGTAGAAAGGCAATTAAAGCCTAAACAATTCAGGGGAGATTTTTCTTTTTTTTTTAACCATATAATATATTTTATTAAGAATAACGCAACAACATGAAACCCTTATTTTTGACATCATAAAGGCTTGTGATGGATGCCTGTTTTTGCACAGATACCCTTAAAAAATTAGGAACATCAAAATTGGTCTATGACCAGAATACAAATAGATAAGAGATAGGATATGGTGGATGTTACATTTTATTTGTCACAAAAGAATCAAATAGACTCAATAAATCATTTCATTATTTAATCAATGAATGAGTAAATGATGGTAAAAATAAAAAAAACTGGGACATTGATTTAAATATATAGTTAGTGCCCAGCAAATTATTGTTACTTAAAAAATGACAAAAATTACAGTTTTTTCAAGTAAAAGTAGTTGAATAGGAATTATGTTCAGTTTTTTTTATTTAATAATATATTTTTATTTTAAACATACTGCTTACATATCATTGACAATAATATTTTAGATACATATTAACATAAAATCAGGGAAATTCCCATCACCGAATTGTCCTCCCTCCACCTTCGTTCCCGTCCTGCCTCCCATAACCTCCTCCCTCACCCCTGGGGCTGCTAGCATGAGTGGTCCTCTCTGTGCCTAGCTTACTACTTAGTGATCTTACATCTGTTTGGTCTTGGTACCTCCCTTATTTCCCAGGGGAGATTTTTCAACTTGTAACTATAAGGTTCTATTTCAAAAAAAAAAAAAAAAGTTGAGCTTTTTTGTTTGTGTTGTCAATGTGTACGCTATTAACTTGGGTTTTTCAGATCTTTGAGTTCTTAGCTCTAATAAGGGATTTTTGGAAGAGAGACATCTCTTCATGGTCCTCCAGAATAGTTCTCTAGGTTATTAAGATGAATAACCTATTAGTTTAGGTCCCTTATTAGCTAGATCCCCAGTTAGAAACTCACTTTTCACAAATGCAACATCTTTTATTTTGAGAATTCACAGACCCTAGAGAGACTGCTGTAGCAAACACAGCCATGTTGAGCGAAGGGCTTAATACCTTTTTCAGGCATGTGGAAAGGGACATTCTGCACATGTCAGTGATCCTTCAAGGAGCTCACCCTTTGATCCTTACACCCCACTCTGCTCTTCCCACAGACGGAGTGATCAACATGAGTGTCCCCATCGTACTGCCTGTCTCCACGGATGATAAGAAGAGGCTGGAAGGGTGCAGCAAGTTTGTCCTGATGTATGGTGGGAAAAAGGTCGCCATCTTGCAGGACCCTGAATTCTACGAACATAGAAAAGAGGAACGTTGCTCCCGTGTATGGGGGACAACGTGTGCAAAACACCCTCATATCAAAGTAAGTTGCAAGCACTCTGAGTTTTCTTGATCTGTTTCAACTTCCATATACAATTTTCTTTTCAATTCCTTCATGAAGGGCATAGGAAAATGGTGCTTAAAGAATTCATTTCTCTTTTCTTCTTTCTTTCTTTCTTTCTTTCTTTCTTTCTTTCTTTCTTTCTTTCTTTCTTTCTTTCTTTCTTTCTTTCTTTCTTTCTTTCTTTCTTTCTTTCTTTCTTTCTCTCTCTCTCTCTCTCTCTCTCTCTCTCTCTCTCTCTCTCTTTCTTTCTTTCTCTCTTTCTTTCTTCTTTTTATTTTTTTGGTTGTTTCTTTGTTTTGGGGACCACACCCAGCAGCCTCAGGAGTTACTCTTGGCTCTGGCTCAGACGGGATGCCAGGGATCAAACCCGAGTTCATTCTGGGTCAGCTGTGTACAGGGCAAATGCCCTATCGCTGTGCTACCTCTCCGGTCCCCCAAAATATGCATTTCTAAGGAAGGTTTTCCAGGCCTGGTCTTTTTATAGAGCAGCAAAGAAGTATTTTTTGAATTGAGGGAAGGATTTAATGATCTCTTGAGCCCTTCCACTCTGTCCTCAGCTAAATGGAAAACCCTATTACCATGTAAATCATTGGATTTGTTGTTGGGGGATAGAGCGTTTGGGGGAACACACCTGGCAGTGCCCAGGGATTATTTTGGACATTTTATTCAGAAAACATTCCTGATCAAATCAAGGGACTATATGGGGTATCATGAATTGAACCTAGGTGTGTCATATGCAGAGCAAGACATACATGCCCTGGTATCACTAGGAGTGTACTATCACTCCTAGCAGGGGAATAATTGAATCTAGCATCACAAGTAGAGGAGAAAGTCATATCCAGAGCCAACAGTTCTAGTCATCTTGAAAATTCACAAAGGAAGTCAGTGTTTCTATACAAAATAGACATAGCCAACTGCTGGAAAGTGACTCGGAGTTCATGATCAGTGGTCCGTGAGGTCATTGGTATCCTTTCAGTAAACAAAATTTATCTCAGAGGAAGAGTATCTGGAGAAAAGATTACACTTTTCTTTGTTTTTGTGTGCTCAGGGGTTACTCCTGGCTGTCTGCTCAGAAATAGCTCCTGGCAGGCATGGGGGACCATAGGGGACACCGGGATTCGAACCAACTACCTTTGGTCCTGGATTGGCTGCTTGCAAGGCAAATGCCCTGTGCTATCTCTCCGGCCCCAAGATTACATTTTTTTTTTTTTTTTGATTACATTTTTTTTTAAAGACTGAAAATATGTTCATCTTATATGAATTGCATAGAGTCTAACCTATAAAAAAGCAAAGTAGGCTACACTCCTTTGATTCCTTCCCCATTTCTAAATCCTGTTGGAGATGAAATGTGAGTTAGCGAAGGCTATTTTGGAATAGTGGGGTATTGTCATTTCCCATAAAAGAAATTAGGTAAAATTTAAAACAAAATAAAATTTGATTCCTCATTCAAAATTAGAGAGACTTGGGCCCAGAGAGATAGCACAGCGGTGTTTGCCTTGCAAGCAGCCGATCCAGGATCAAAGGTGGTTGGTTCAAATCCCAGTGTCCCATATGGGCCCCGTGCCTGCCAGGAGCTATTTCTGAGCAGACAGCCAGGAGTAACCCCTGAGCAATGCCGGATGTGGCCCAAAAACCAAAAACCAAAAAAAAAAAAAAAAACAAAATTAGAGAGACTTAGAGTTGATATTACTACAATTTTGGGGTCAGTTCTGGGGCTGGAAATATAGTACAGCTGGTAGGATTTTTGCCTTCCATGCATTTAATCTGAGTTGTACTCCATATGATAACCCCAGAATCTGCATTCCTGAGTACAGAACCAGGAGCAATCTCTGAGCACTGAGGCCCCCAAATAACAACAAAAATGAATAATAATAACGACATCAATCCAATTAAAAATTTAGTTTTCCATTAAAGTTTCTACAAAAAGAGAGCAATTTGATGTCTAGGAAACAATAAAAAGCTTTATTGGGGCCAGACAGAGAGTGCAACAATAGGGTGTTTGCCTTGCACACATCCAACCCCAGACAGACCATGGTTTGATTCCAGGCATCCCATATCGTCCCCTGAGCCTGCCAGGAGCAACTTCTGAGTGAAGAGCCCCTGAGTGATGCTGGGTGTGACCCACAAAAAAAAAAAAAAAAAAAAAAAAAGGCAACCTTAATTAAACAAGACATAGCCCTTTCTCTGGCCCTGGATTTATTTTATTTATCAAGGGAGGGGAATTCTACTCAGTAAATCCGAAATATCTTCCAAACCTTTTGACGCTGCAAAATAGACATCTGGAAAACTCTTGTTTCATTTTAAGACTTGAAACTCCACAAGATAATTACAAGATCCTTCCAGAGATCAATGAAAAAAGCAGGGCAGCTTTTTATTAGTCACTGTGTAGATAAATGGTTTTATCTGAACACATCTTAACTGCTCAAAATCATATGACAAGTTTTGTTCCAAGAAAGTAGTCATAGTCCTTGATGGTACCCACGCAGGACTGAGAACTCTGTAAGGACTTGTGTTCAGGGCCCAAATTAGAATCTATTTCAGGGGCCAAAAAGATATCCCAGTGATAGGGCATTGGCCTTGCATGCAGCTGACCCAGGAATGACTGTGGTTCGAATCCCAACATCCCATATGTTTCCCCCTAGCCTGCCAGGGGTGATTTCTGAGCACAGAGCCAGGAGTAACCCCTGAGTGCTGCCGGGTGTTACCCAACCGCCCCCCCCAAAAAAAACCCCCAAAAAATAAAGAATCTATTTCACTTCTTTCCTGGTTAACTATGCTGCTTCTAAATCTGACCTTTCCTCTGGGACCTTTCATTAGCTCCACTCTTTGGGTTTAAAAGACATATACACAGGGTAAGGAAGAAAAGTAATACAACAAAATTAAGTAATTTCTGAAGCAATGGGTTTTGTTTTTAATCTTATTTTCCAACATGTTTTTGGCAATTGTGATTCAAGCCAGACAGGATGAGAATGTGACTTGGGGTCTTGATAAGAGTCTGAGCCCAGTCTCTCTTTCACTCTTTCACAAGGCATTTTCAATCCTCATTTATCTGTGTGTCCATTTCTGGAAATTCTCTAGCTGAGTTCGGTTTTGGTAGGAAACGTGGAAGGAGATGGAGACTTTTAGTCCTAGTCCAAAAGTCCTAGAAAATTAGGCAAAACCAGTTGTCCTTCCTCACTGAAAGCTGAGTCTCACTGCTAAATCTTCCCTTTGGGAAAAAAGATGCCTTTTTTTCCCTTGCCATCCTAAAAATTGTCCAAAGCAAAGCTTTAACAATGAGCTTCAACATTGTTGAAGACAAGACTGGTTGTGAAAGTGTTTCAATCTTGCCTTCACCAAGAAAATAATATACGATGGACCCCTAGTGTCCTAAAGGAGTCACTACAGTTCCTGGGATAGGAAGTTTTTTTTGTTTCTCCCCCACTCTCTCTCTCCCCTCTTTCCCCCTCTCTTTTCTCTCTCTCCCTCTTTTCTCTCTCCTCACTCTTTTTCTCTCATCTCTCTCCCCTCCCTCCTCTCTCTCCTCTCCCTCTTTTCTCTCTCTCCTCTCTCTCCTCTCTCTCCTCACTCTTTCTCTCTCCCTCCCTCCCTCTCTTCCTTCTTCCCTTTTCTCTCCCTCCCTCTTTCTCCCTCTCTCTCCCACCCCCCCTCTCATTTTGTCTCATAGCCTAACTATAGAAGAATTTAAATGTACAGACATGAACATTTTTGTATTTTTGTCAGTCGAGTTTTCTGAGCACAGAGCTTAGGAAGGAGGCCAGGAAGACATAAATGTCATGTGTTTGTGGCAAAAAAAAACACAAACAAACAAAAAAAACAGCAAACAAACAAATAAATAATAGATAACTATCCATACCAGAAATTTTCAATCACCAGGACCATTTATTATTGGGCTGGATCATTTTTTATTATCATTTTTTGAGGACTATTCTGTGCAACATAGGGAGATTCTGTAGTACATTTTTTTTTCTTTAATACTCAGCAATAACTTGTCCTTCCTCATTCCAATGTGACAACATTGTCCTCAGATGCCACCACATTTTTTGTTTTTGTTTTTAGGCCATACCCAACAGTATTCAGGGGTTCCTCCTGGCTTTATGCTCAAAAATCACTCCTGGCAGGCTCAGAGGACCATATGGGATGTCGGGAATCAAACCTGGGTTCATCCCAGGTTGGTCACATGCAAGAAAAACATCCTACCGCTGTGCTATCTCTCTGGCCCCATGATGTCACCAGTTTCAGCAGAAGCAAAATCCCCCTTCTATGAGAACTGCTGTTCCTTCCTGCTCCCCTATATTTTCTATCCCTCATACATGTAGAACTGTGCCGCTTGTCTTGTCATGAATGCCTTATGTCCTTTTTAGTATGGTATCTTTGAGGTTTATTCATATTGTAACTTTGACAGAGTTTTCTTTCTTTATTTATTTATTTTTATTTTTGGTTTTTGGTTTTTGGGTCACACCCGGCAACGCTCAGGGGTTCCTCCTGGCTCTACGCTCAGAAATCGCTCCTGGCAGGCTCGGGGAACCATATGGGATGCTGGGATTCAAACCACTGTCCTTCTGCATGCAAGGCAAATGCCTTACCTCCATGCTATCTCTCCAGCCCCCTTTATTTTTAAGGCTGAATACTTTTCCAGTGTATGAATATATAATATTCATTGTTTAGCTGCTTGTCTGCTGAAGGACATTTGGGTTACTTCTACCCTTTGAATATTACAAATTGTGCTGCTTTGAATATGAATGAGAAACAGATTGCTGAATCATAGGCTGATTCCATTTTTATAATTTGAAGACACTCCATACCATTTTCCACCACCTAGCATTATTTTACAATTCCTCCAGCCGTGCTCTGGGATGCTGATTTCCCTGCACCTTTGCCAACATTTATTTCGTTTTCAACAGTGGCCATCAAAATCAGCATGAGGCTTCCTTTTCTCCTATAATGAGTGATTATTGAGTCTTTTCATCTTCTTCTTGGCCATTTTATATAGCACTGTTAGAGAATTATATTAGCCTTTTACTTATTTTTAAATTGGAGGTTTGGTTGTTGAGCTGCAGGGTTTTTTTCAAAAATATATTCTGAGGGCCAGAGAGATAGCACAGCAGTAAGGCATTTGCCTTGCAAATGGCTGACCCAGGATAGACCTGGGTTTGATTCTCGGCATCCAGTATGGTCCCCCAAGCATGCTAAGAAAAATTTCTGAGTGCAGAACCAGGGGTAACCCCTGAGCACCGCTGGGTGTGGCCCCCAAATCAAACTTTTATACATTCTAAATATTGACCCAGTAGACACGGGATTCATAAATATTCAGCCCTTATCATATGCAAAAAGTTTAATGCAGTCGCAATTTGGTTATTTTTTTATGTGATTGCCTGTGAATGTCATTAAGGCTTTTCTTCTTGACTGTGAAGATCACCGCTTTTTAACATTCTGTACTACAAAATGGAAACATCCTTGGGATGGGGGGCACACCTGGCAGTGCTCCTCACTCAGAAGTCATCCCTGGCAGGTTTGAAGGATTCCAGGGATCGAACCCGGGTCCGTCCCAAGTAGGCTGCATACAAGGCAAATGCCCTACCTCAGTGCTATCACTCTGGCCCCGAGAATGTTATTTTGATGTTCTGGGATTGTGGGGACCACACTCTCCTGTGTCTGCCTCTGCACTCAAGATAAATAACAAGATCCTGGCAAAGCTCAGGGACCAAGTGGGGTGCTGGGAATCAAACTAGGGATAAAAGTATGCAAGGCAATAAGGAGCACTACTTGCTGTACTATCTCTCCAGCCCAGTGTCTTCAAGGTCAATTACACTGTGGAATCTGAAGTTATTTCAATGTACCTTTCATTTTCTTTTACATTAAATTGATTATACTTTGAATTCATTTTACCTATGTATTATTTTATAGCATTCTATGTTGTTCAAGTAGAAAATAATTGCTTTTTCTACTTTGAAACATCAAAGTCTATGTAGTCTTAAGATAAAGTATTTGAATGACTAAGATATAAACTAAAGGAGTCATCTTGGATGTTTTTAGTCTGAGGATATTTTTATTTTAAGACTGAAGTATTAGGGGTTGGAGAGATAGCATGGTGGTAAGGCATTTGCCTTTCATGCAGAAGATCATCGGTTCGAATCCCAGTGTCCCATATGGTCCCCCGTGCCTGCCAGGAGCAATTTCTGAGCATGGAACCAGGAGTAACCCCTGAGCACTGCCGGGTGTGACCCAAAAACCACCACCAAAAAAAAAGAAAAAAAGAAAAAAAGACTGAATTATTGGGCAGGTATTTCTTAAAATAAATGGAGTGAATCTGTCACGTGTAGGAAAACAGCTGCATATTGTCTTTCCATGATAAACTCTGAACTGTCAGCTAAAAATCTTTTTAAGTTTTTATTTGCCACTGTAAATTAGGCAGCTTCCTGTAGTTAAAATTTTCCTGATAAGGCCAGTCCTGATATTAACATATATGATTCTTTTTTAATATTCTAAGAGAAAATATGTCAACATTTGGGAGACTTATATACTCTTCTACTTGAGCAATATATAATGCTATAAAATAATATATAGGTGAAAATGGATTCAATGTATAATCAATTTAATGTGATAGAGTATGAAAGGTGCATTGGAATGACTTCAGATTCCAGGATCCTGAGTGCAAAGCTGGGAGTAGTAAGCCTTACCACAGGAGAGTGTGGCCCTCTTCCCCCAAAAAAGACACTCTTTAGGAGCTGGGAATGTTGTTTAGCAGTAGAGCATACGTTGATGTCCAACTTCCACCCAGCCCACTACCACCAAATAAACTTTTTGTGTGGTGTCAAAGAAATATAACCACAACTATTTTTAAGAGACTATTCATGGGCTGGAGCAATAGTACAGTGGAAAGGATATTTGTCTTGCAAGCAGCCAATGTAGGTCCAATTGCTATCATCCCATGCATGAGGTCCCCCTAGTACCACAGAAGTTACTGAGTGCAAAGCTAGGATTTACCCCTGAGTATTGCCAGATGGAACCTAGAAAATAGGCTATTCAAGCATACCTTCCTTTTTCATTATCTACCTACAATTAGTTTTCCTTTTTTTCTTTTTCTTTTTTGTTTTGTTTTGTTTGGGGGACATAGCCAGCTCTGCTCAGGACTTACTCCTGGCTCTGTGCTCAGGATCAAACCTGAGTCTGATACATGCAAGCCAACTAACTGTCTTACCTCTCCTACTATCTCTCTGGCCCTGAATTTTTTTTAATTAGTTCAGCCAAATTAACATATTTCCAGGGATTAAATTCATGCAGAGATCCTGGGGCCAGAGAGATAGTATAATAATTGGGGCATTGATATATGGCACCCCATGTGATCCTCTAAGCCTGCCAAAAGTGATCCTTGCTTGGTCAAAGAGCCCGGCATAAGCTCTTAATACTTCTGAATGTGGCTCCAAGTCCTAAATAAATAAGTAATTTGATTAATTAATTTTAAAAGGTGGACAAAAAAGAATCTGAGATTCTAACTACCTCCTATTAAGTAAGATATTAAAGACAATTTAAGGGGGGGGGAGTTTGGGTCACACACAGAAGCATTCAGGGGTTACTCCTGGCTCTATGCTCAGAAATTACTCCTGGCAAGCTCGGGGGACCATATGGGATGCTGGGATTCGAACCACTGGCCTTCTGCATGCAAGGCAAACACCTCCATGCTTTCTCTTCGGCCCCAGGACATTTGCAGACATATGAAACTATGCCATTTTTGTCTCATTTCAGGAAAAAATATTTAAACAAAAAATAAGATGTATATGATGATGTAATTGATTTTGTATTATTAGTGCAAGGTGAAGTTATGATTTTGGAGTTTCTCATTTTTTAGTTCTTATACAAAAATAGATATTATCTACATAAACAGAACTTCTTTGGGGGGCCACAATAAGACTTTTTGAAATTTTTCTCTCTTTTTTTTTTTTCTTTCTTTGTTTTTTCTGAGGAGGAGGAGGGGGAGGGGAGGAAGAAGGGGGAGGAGGGGGAGGAAGAGGAGGGGGAAGAAGAAGACTTTTTGAAATTTTTAAAACAATTTCTCTCCTCTTTTCTCCCCTTCCCTTTGTTATTGTTGCAATAATGAGGAATGAGATTATCACACACACTGGTTATTATTGGTGGTGCTTATTGGGGATCATACCTTTTAGTTGTGGTAATCGAACATACATGGTTGTGATACATCAGAGATCACACATGTATTGTGGCACTGGGGATCCTAAGCATGGTGCTGCCAGGATCACATTTAGCATATGGGGGCTGTGCCAGGGATCAAATCTGAAGGCCTCAAGTCTGCTTGAGCTTTCACTATGTTATCTTTGGGTCCCTCTATAGTTCTTTTTTTTTTTTTTTTTTTTGTGGTGTTTGGGTCACACCCAGCAGTGCTCAGGAGTTATTCCTGGCTCCAGGCTCAGAAATTGCTCCTGGCAGGCACGGGAGACCATATGGGGTGCCGGGATTCAAACCGATGACCTCCTGCATGAAAGGCAAACGCCTTACCTCCATGCTATCTCTCCGGCCCCTGGTCCCTCTATAGTTCTTAAGAGAACAAAAGAGTTGTGAATCCAAGAAGTCTAAAAAGTATTGTGCCAGAGTACAAAATTAATCTAGGAGAGAAAATAATACTGAGAGAAAAGAGAAATCAGTATTACTCACAACTTTAATATTGGCCCTTGTAGATGGTGATGGAAAGTGGGGACTGGCTGGTTGGTGGAGACCTTCAGGTGCTGGAGAGGATCAGGTGGAATGATGGATTAGACCAGTACCGACTCACTCCTGTGGAGCTCAAACAGAAATGTAAAGAAATGAATGCAGGTATGTATGCTGGTGAGGTACATTTGATAATACTTATTCATTAGGGTATGTTTATAGTTTTGAAGAGCTGGAAACAGGGGCTAGAGCGATAGCACAGCAGGTATGATGTTTGCCTTACACTCGGCTGAGACAGGTTCAATCCCTGGCATCCCAAGCCTGCTAGGATTAATTTCTGAGTTCAGAGCCAGAAGTAAACCCTGAGCACTACCGGATGTGGCCCCAAAACAACAGCAACAACAACAAAAAAAAACTGGAAACATCGGGGCCGGGCGGTGGTGCTGGAGGTAAGGTGCCTGCCTTGCCTGCGCTAGCCTAGGACAGACTGCGGTTCGATCCCCCGGCGTCCCATATGGTCCCCCAAGAAGCCAGGAGCAACTTCTGAGCACATAGCCAGGAGTAACCCCTGAGCGTCACAGGGTGTGGCCCCCCCCAAAAAAAAAAAACTGGAAACATCTTATATTGAGATGTTTATTGATATGGATATAGCTTATGATTTTATATGGCCTCCATATGTTGAAAAACTATGCAGAAGTTTAAAATATGAATTGAGGAAGTAAAGAGATAGTACAGTGGGCAGACCCATTTGCCTTACGCACAGTTGCCCCAGGTTCAATTCCTTGTATCCCATAGGGTCCCTCAAACACCACTAGGAGTGGCTCTGAGTAAAGAGCTACGAGTAAAACTTGCAAAAACAACAAAGATAAAAAAAAAAAGATAAATGTATAAATGAATTGAGAAGCTGAAGAGATAGTATAGCAGATAAGGCACTTGCCTTGTATGCAGTCAACCAGACTCAATCCCTAGTACCACATGTGGTCCCTAATCTTCACCAGTAGTATTCCCTGAACACAGAGCCAGAAGTAAGCTGTAAATACAATTGGATGTGACTCAAAAGCTCCTAAAATTAATACAATAAACTACCCAAAATATATTCAAGCAAAGATGCAAATTGCAGAACAATATAAAACATAATTTTGGAAAACAAAAATGAGATGCAATACAATTGACCCTGGCACTAATGGGTTTGAGTTTATTCACAAATTGTTTTTTCAAGAAATATATTGAAAATATTTTTTGATAATTTACAAGTAGGCTATTTCAACTTACTCAAAGGTTTATTTAATTTACTTACAAATTATAAAAAGTAAAAGTTTATAAAACTCACACCACACCAGAAGACTTGTTCAAGACACCACTTACAGTAGAGAAAGGTGAACAAAATATAAAAGGGGCTAGTAGGGCGTTTGCCTTGCACTTGGCTGACTCAGGACGGACCATGGTTCCATCCCCCAGCATCCCTTATGGTCCCCCAAGCCAGGAGCTATTTCTTAGTGTGTAGCCAGGAGTAACCCCTGAGTGTCACTGGGTGTGGCCTCAAAAATAAATTATAAAGGGGTAGTTTTAAGTCTGCTTCATAAAACTAGCTATTGGACATGCTGCTGTAATAACCTCTGGTAGGAAAGAAAAAAGTGCACTTTGACTATGAACTCAATATTCAAGTATCTGCTTAAAACATTTGTTTGATGTTAATCTCTGCACGAGTAGCTATACTCTCTAAGAATTATTTTTACACTCAATTTTTTCACTGCATGGGGGGGCCAGAGAGATAGTACAGTGGGTAAGGCACTTGCCTTGCATGAGGCTAACCTGGTTTCACACCCAAGTTCCCCAAGCATACCAGGAATAATTCTTGAATACCCAGCCTTGAGTTACACCCCTGAGCACTGTCAGGTGTGGCCCCAAAACAAAAACAAAACAAAATTTTCCACTGCATAGGGAAGGATGAGGCTGTGGCCCAGTCCCCACACTGTTCAACTATTACCACTTTTAATAACCTTAACCTTTGGTCCAGAGAGATAATACAGAAGGTGGGGCGTTTGCTTTGCATGTTTTCACCCGAGTTCAATCCCTAGCACCACCAGAAATGATCCTTGAGTGTAGACCTAGGAGTAAGCCCTAAGTACCACTAGGTGGGATGCGAAACCCAAATAAATTAATGAAGTAATTAATGAATGAGTTAAGACTGTAACCCACAACTATGGATAGGTCAAAGCAAAAATCTATCAACATGTACCCCAAATTCAGCATGACAATGTTTGCTTCTTGGCAATAGAGTTGAACCGAAGCTTTTTACTTTTTCTATTTTTACTTTTTCTATTTTTTAATAATATTTTTATTTAAATACCTCAATTACAAACATGATTGTAGTTGGGTTTTCAGTCGTAAAAAGAACACCCCCTTCACCAGTGCAACATTCCCAACACCAATGCCCCCCATCTTCCTCCTCCCCGACTCCCTACCTGTATTCAAGACAGGCATTCTACTTCTCTCACTCTACCATGACTATGTTCCCTTCTCTATTTTGAAAACGAGAAAGTAGTGATAGGATTTTTCATACTCTCTGTCAGGCTATTTGTATCATGTTTCCATAAAGGAAATATAATAATTTCATGCCAGAAAGAAATCTAAGGAACTCAGGAACTCATGACTAGAAGATGGACAGGAGATGTGGACTAGATCCTGGCAACGGTGTTTTCATGTGCATGAGGCTCTCTTCTTCTTGCTGCCTGTCTCTGCCTCTGTGCCTTTCTCATCTGCCTAGTATTGGCACCTTCAGTTTAATACCCCCAAAGACTCAGGTGTTGTCTCCAGCGGACTGTTTACAGCAAATGGGTGTAAACATAGCGCCCCTTTCCCTTTCTGTCCTTGCAGCTGTGACATGACATGTCTTTGACCTAGGTTTTTTTGCTTGCTTTCCCCAGATGCATTGTTTGCATTTCAGTTGCGCAATCCTGTGCACAATGGCCATGCCCTGCTGATGCAAGACACCCACCGCCGGCTCCTGGAGAGGGGCTACAAGCACCCTGTCCTCCTGCTTCACCCTCTGGGTGGCTGGACCAAGGATGACGATGTGCCCCTGGACTGGCGGATGAAGCAGCATGCTGCCGTGCTGGAGGAAGGGGTCCTGGATCCCAAGTCCACCATTGTTGCCATCTTCCCTTCGCCCATGCTCTATGCTGGTCCCACAGAGGTGAGTCCTCCACAGAGATCAGTTACAGGACTTAAAAATACTAGCCCAAACTGTATGTGGAAAAGCAAAAAGTCTTTGGGATTTTTCTTCCTTGAGAGAACATTCTGGAAACATCTTGATCCTGTTGTTTGTTTGTTTTTTTCCTTATCTTACTCCTTAGCTTGGTGTTTTTTATTTAATAATATCTTTATTTAAGCATCATAATTACAAGCATGTTTGTAGTTGGGTTTCAGTCATAAAAAGAACAACCCCCCTTCTCCAGTGCAACATTCCCACCACCAATGCCCCCATCTCCCTCCTCCCCTACCCCCTGCCTGTATTGAGATAGGCATTCTACTTCTCTCACTCATGCTGGCTGTCAGTGTAGTTATTTCTCTAACTGCCCCCTGAAACTCTTTATCTTTGTAATCAAGAAAGTTCAAACATCCAGTTCCTGGGGTAAAGAGACAGGTAATGGGTAGAGAAGGAGCTGAATGAACCCAAACAAGCTGGCATTTTGGAAGAGGGGTTTCCATCCTAAAGAAGCATCTTGCTTACAGGATCACAGAAAGTAATTTATGGAAGAAAAGAACAGGAAAGTTATCTTGTTTCTTTGGGAGTTTCCCAGACAGTGCTCAGGATCCTGACTGGGCTGGTGGTTCCCTACAGTGTCCAGGATTTGGTGCTGCTTAGGTTCAGTGCTGGGAGCCTCCAGGGCCTTATCCTGGCAGTTCTTGAGAGTGACATCAGGCTGGAGATTGAATTCAGAGATTGAGCCCCTGTGTTATTTCTTCAGCTCAGAAAATTATTTTTAACTGGTAGGAACCTGAGTGGTCATTCAATTTCGTTATTGTCTGTTCCTCTAGTGCATGTTCAGGTATATCCTATCTGTGAATCTCAGAAAGATTTCCATTTAAGGCTTCTGCCTACACACTGCCATTTTCATATAGGCTTTTTGGGAAAGGACAAGATAAGGGAAAACAGAACATTGTTTACATTCTCAAGGGCCTCTGTCCAGTGTAGCCCACTGGTTTTGAGTTTAACTCTTAACTCATTAGGAACTGGTTTCATATTTTTTTCTTTAACTGATTTAATAATGTATCCATTCAGGGGCCAGCGAGGTGGCGTAAGAGCTAAGGTGTCTACCTTGCAAGTGCTAGCCAAGGAAGGACCGTGGTTCGATCCCCCGGCATCCCATATGTTCCCCCCAAGCCAGGGGTGATTTCTGAGCTCTTAGCCAGGAGTAACCCCTGAGCATCAAACGGTTGTGTCCCCCGCCAAAAAAAAAACAAACAAAAAAAATAATGTATCCATTCAGATACTTTTAGACTCACTAAAACATTTAATATATGAAGGTATCTAGGTATACTGAGACATTTAAATATTTAATGTTCCCATTTGGTGTATGTAAAAATACTAGACCAGATAATACAGTGGGTAAGATACTTTCTCTACACTCAGCTGATCCTGGTTCAGTTCACATATGGTCTTAGCTGAGACAGGAATGATCCTTGAGCACCACTGGGTGTATTTCAAAACAACAAAAAAATCCAATAAATAAAATAAGTATGCTAAAAAGATCACATCAAACCTGCTATCTCCAACCTTTGGTGTGTGAATGAGATTGAAAAATGCGGCTTTTGGGGGTTGGGGGTGGGGGTGTCACACCCAGCAGTGTTCAGGGTTATTTTTTCCAGGCTCTGCATTCAGGAATTAACTCCTGGCAGTGCACAAGAAACCATATGGGATGCCGGGAATCAAACCTAGGTTGACTGCATGCTAGGCTTTACCCACTGTTCTATGACTCTAGCCCCTGAATGCAGCTTACATGGATTATGAGGGAAATTGTATATCACCTAATAGTTAACTTCTGAAGTTCCAGTCACTCTAAGTGATTCACCACTCAAGTGGTGAATTTAGCTAGATTAAAAGGGAGCATACATCTTTAAAACCTGAATGTCTTCCTTTTATCATTACACTTGGAGACTATCAAACACATATTCTTTGTCCCACTAGTGTAGTGAATTTGAACACATTTTCAGCAAGTCTAATGAATTGAAAGGGTCTCAGCACTTTGGAATGCCCCAAAGTGAATTTAATACATGATTGCTTTTCGGGGCCGGAGAGAAAGCATGGAGATAGGACTTTGCTTTGCATGCATAAGGATGGTGATTTGAATCCCGGCAACCCAGATGGTCCCCCAAGCCTGCCAGGAGTGATTTCTGAGTGTAGAGCCAGGGAGTAACCGCTGCGCATTGCCGGGTGTGTCCCCAGCCCCCCCACCCCCAAAATTGAATGATTTTCAACCAGATCCAAGTGCCAGACCCCTGGCTTTCCTCTCTTCCTCTAGATTTCTATCTGAGCTTAAAAAAATAAAGCAGCAATTCATTTTGAAACACCAATGTTGTATGGAACTGGAATCATTATCTGTACATAAAAGGTAATCTAGTGGCTGTCAGATATTAAGAGATTTGGAAGTTTGTCATTTCCTTTCAACTGTCTTTGTTCTGAATAGGGAGAGACTAGAAAGTCAAATCCGTGAAGTTCTATAGAACGGAAAGATCTCATGCCCATGATTAGCTAGCCTCTTTGAAAAAATTAGGAAATAGAAACTCAAGTTTTAAGAGGCTAAAAGCTCCTAATCCACCGCATATAAGCAAGAATGAAGAGAAAATACCTCATTCATTTTCCTGCTATTATTAGTCACTGCTTTACATCACTGAATTATTTTCTTAATAATTTCTTTGTTTAAGCACCATGGTTACAAACATACTCATAATTGGGTTTCAGCCATAAAATGCTCACCCCCCCCCCTTCACCAGTACAACTGAATTATTTTTAAAGCAGATATTGCTGTTGCCTAGCCCACAGCTGAACCGAGTTCGATCCCCTGGAAACCCATGTGGTGATCAAGCAGTAACAGGAGTGATCGCTGAGTACCGAGCTAGAAGTAACCCCTGAGCATCACTAGCTATGGCCAAAAATCCTCCCAAAAAAGAAAAAAAGAAAAAAAAAAAAAAAAGAAAAGGCAGGAAAGAGGCAGTTTGGTTAATAGGGACCAAAGACAGGATGGTGAACTTATCTCTAATATGATATTTTCTAGGTTCAGTGGCACTGCAGGGCCCGTATGATTGCAGGGGCCAATTTCTACATTGTGGGGCGGGATCCTGCAGGAATGCCCCATCCTGAGACCAAGAAGGACCTATACGAGGCCACGCATGGGGGAAAGGTCTTGAGCATGGCCCCTGGCCTCACCTCTGTGGAAATCATTCCTTTCCGAGTGGCTGCCTACAACAAAACTAAAAAATCCATGGACTTCTATGACCCGGAAAGGTATGTTTTCAGAGGAAATTCTTTAGTCAACGTGTGTGCAAACAAAATGGAAGACTCAGTTTTGTCCTTTTGAGAAATTCTTATGTGTCTTTACAAGCTCTTAGTGTGACGAGTCCCTTTTAATCACCAAGATCTTTTCATACACATTCTATGAACTAGGAAGCTAGAACACAGTTCCTTTGCATATAGTATATGGCCATGATTTCCATGCCTAGCACAAGTAGTTGGGGGGAAAGGCCAATATAGAAAAATATTTTAGAATTTCTGATGCATTCCCCATTCTCAGTACTCAGAGGTAAGCAGCAAACAACAGAAGAAACAAGGAAGAGAATGAATGGAGTAGGAAGTGGTGATTTGAATATTATTTCCCTTTCTCTAGTCAAGTTCCTTTACTAAACTGAGAATTTACTGAATTGTTTATTTTAGAACAGACTGCATTTCCAAGAAGGCAAATATGGTCTTAAGAAAAGGGGACGGTGGGCCCGGAGAAATAGCACAGCGGCGTTTGCCTTGCAAGCAGCCGATCCAGGACCTAATGTGGTTGGTTCGAATCCCGGTGTCCCATATGGTCCCCCATGCCTGCCAGGAGCTATTTCTGAGCAAACAGCCAGGAGTAACCCCTGAGCACTGCCAGGTGTGGCCCAAAACAAAACAAAACAAAACAAAAAAAGAATAGGGGCCGGGTGAGACAGAGAGATAGCATAGCAGTAGGGCATTTGCCTTGCATTTGGCCTACCCGGGAGGTACCCAGTTCGATTCCCGGCATCCAATATCGGCCCCCAACCTGCCAAGGGTGATTTCTGAGTGCAGAGCCAGGAGTAACCCCTGAACACTGTGGGTTGTGGCCCAAAAACCAATCAATCAATAAATAAATAAAGTTAAAAAAAAAAAAAAAAGCCGACGGGATAGTGCAGCAGCAGGGCATTTGCTTGCATGTGGTAGATCCAGGACAGACCTGGTTCGATCCCTGGTGTCCCATATAGTCCCCCGAGCCAGGAACAATTTCTGAGCACATAGCCCAGAGTAAGCCCTGAGTGTCACCGACTGTGGCCCAAAAACCAAAAAAAAAAAAATTTCAATTAAAAAAAGAGGGCCCGGAGAGATAGCACAGCAGCGTTTGCCTTGCAAGCAGCCGATCCAGGACCAAAGGTGGTTGGTTCGAATCCCGGTGTCCCATAGGGTCCCCCGTGCCTGCCAGGAGCTATTTCTGAGCAGACAGCCAGGAGTAACCCCTGAGCACTGACAGGTGTGGCCCAAAAAAAAAAAAAAAAAAAAAAGAATAGGGGCCGGAGAGATAGCACAGTGGTAGGGTGTTTGCCTTGTACTCAGCCGATCCAGGATGGATGGTGGTTCAAATTCCAGCATCCCATATGGTTTCCTGAGCCTGCCAGGAGCGATTTCTAGAGCCAGGAGTAGCCCCTGAGCACCACCAGGTGTGATGCAAAAGCGAACAAACAAGCAAAAGAATCCAGGACTCTTCAGGCCCAGGATTTTAGGTGAATGTTCCCCATCTACCTTGAGTTCTTTGTTGCTGTTCTGTTACAGGCACAACGACTTTGACTTCATCTCAGGAACTCGGATGAGGAAGCTTGCACGGGAAGGAGAAAATCCTCCAGATGGTTTCATGGCTCCCAAAGCCTGGAAGGTCCTGACAGATTACTACAGATCCCTGGAGAAGAACAACTAAAACCATCCTTGACACCAGTGATTTTTTTTTTCCTGAAGTGCTCTTTTATAGGTCCTTTTCTATTTTTTGTGATTAGATGCTTTGTACCCAGTTGCTTCTCGATTTTATTTTGTAATTAGAGTTTTACAATGAGATCAACAAAAGTGCCTTCCTGTGATTTCAATGCAATTTCACTGAAGATACTCAAACAGAAGATCAGATCTTGGCAGGTCAAAGTAATCCAGTGACTTCAGAGTAAAGTTGTTTCTACTACATCTGAGCTGGTAGGTCCCAGATTTCTCAAAAACTTGAGGTGCCTAGTTGACTAGCCAAGAAGTAAAGCGTATTTTCCAGCTTGTGTACTGCCAACCCAAACTCTGGATATCATTCACCATTAGTAAAATAGATGAGCAGCCTTTCTTCTGTACAACAATTTTTTTCCTTCACCTTTCAAGAGGTGCAGCTCATTCATCATCAAGTTCTTGATAATACTTTTCATCCATGTGTAAAAACAGGGTATACTGTTCTCTTATGTACTGACCAGTCTAGAGAAACCATATATGTGAAAATGTGAATTCAATCTCATAAACTTATGCAACCTAGTTCTACCACAAAAGTTAGATTGTCTGGGGGTACGGAGTGATAGCACGATGGGTAGGGCCTTGCACACAGCCATCCTGGGCTCTATCTTCGACATCCTATATGGTCCATCGAACCTGCTAGGGGTGATTTCTGAGAGTAAAGCCAGGAGTAACTTCTAAGTGTGGCCCATCAATAAAAAATAAAGGGGTGGGCAAATAGAAAAAAATAAAAAAAACAAAGAAAAGTTAAACTGTCAGACGGTGGTTCCAATTCCAGCATCCCACATGGTCCCTTGTGCCTGCCAGGAGTGATTTCTGAGCACACAGCCAAGAGTAACCCGTGAGCGCTGCAGGTGTGACCCCAATCCCCCCCCAATAAAAGAATACCCTTCTGTGAACACTGTAAATGGCTATATCTAATTTAATAGCATGGAGTGCACTGTTGAAAAAAGCTCCCAGGTTTAGACCATGAGACAATGCTGTGGAGAGTCTCCATTTCTCCTTTTTGCTGGAGTTATGGAGAGCCATGATGTCCTACTGACTGGCTGAAGTAGTGATAACTAAGAACAATGCCAACAGCCAGAGTGTGAGGCTAGAACTGGAATGATGGCAGGAAGCACTGAAACCAACCCTTCCATCTTAGAGGTGCACCAGGTGCCTGCTTCCTGAGCTGCTGGCATGCATGCACGCTCACGCACACCACACACACCTGGCAACTCGATTTGTCTGGTGCTACTACACCCTAAAACACACACTCTAGGCTGAGTCTCCTCAGGGGCTTACCAGCTCCTTGTGGAGGGAGGCAGTCTTCTGGGATGCAGAAAGATCCAATTTTCAAAATCCAACTGCCTTCATGACCATTGTAATAGGAAAAATGTCCTTTCCGCCACATTCGTTCTATTTTGAGACGTACCTCCTGATGACTTTGCTTTCTGGGAGGCAATCTTTCCTATTTTATGCCTAATTCCTTGCTGCTTGGAATTATATGAATAAAGAGGACCTTATCTAGGTCTCTGGAGAGAAACTGGAAAGAAAAACTGTGACCCCCCCATTCCCCAATAATTTGATTTATTTAAATGCTAACCTTGAAGTTGCTGATCTCAAATTTCTTTTGAGAATAAGTGACATTGGCTGCAAAAAAAATGTTAATGCCCCAAATAGTCTAGTGCCTCTACTCAACTTAATCGAAAGTACTTACTCTTAAGCCTTTTTAAAAAAAAGTGTATTTATTAAAAATGAGACAAAATGTAGTGCCTTAACCAATATATTTTGTGATTTTATAAAGTATATTTTAAATTGCCTCTATGATTTAGTACTATATTTAGTGAAAATGACTGTTTCTGTGTACAACTGAAGCTTTTTCTTGTTTTAATAAATTTGTCAAATGAAGACTGAGATTTCCCTGCATCTGATTCTTGAGTACTTGTGACTTTGTGTAACTGGTAAAAAAACAGCAGCCAACATGTCTCTTTCAGGTCATAATTAAGGGCCAGAGTGATAATACCATGAGTAAGGCATTAACACAAACAGACATGGCAACAAAACCTATAAACTTTTCAAAAATCAACTTTACGGGGCTGGAAAGATAGCATGAGGTAAGGCAAAAACAACAACAACAACAAAACAATCAACTTCACATGACTTTCAGATTCTACTACAATATAGAAGAAATAATAATTAATAATAATAATAATTATTTCTCTCTGGACACCTCTTCATAAAGAATTCCTTGTATTTACTGTGTTTTGCTAGCTCAGAAAATACTAATTTTCTCTGGGTGATTCATGTTACTATAAATGAAAGTTTTTCACATTCTTAAATTTACACTGTAGTAGAAACTATTCACCCAATACCCATCAAATAAAGGGCTAATATCTAAAATATACAAAATACTGACAGAACTTAACAAGAAAAAATAATCTAACCCCATCAAAAAATAGGGGGAAAAATGAACAATTTCTCAAAGAATACAAATGGCCAAAAGACACATGAAAAATGCTCCATATCACTGATCATCAGGGAGATACAAATCAAAAGAACAGTGAGGTACCATCTTACACCACAAAAATTGGCACCCATCACAACGAACAAGGATGTAGGGAGAAAGGAACTCTGATTCACTGCTGGATCTCTTTCAGCTGGTCCTCTTCCAGCATCCAGAATGCATGCACTCTTCAGTAATGATGTCCTTGACTGTTGATTCTTCGTTGGGTTTTCTTCCTGGGTCTCTGGGACCCCAATGACTCTTATGCAGTTTCTACTGAGCTTATCCCAGAATTGTATTCTCATCTGTTGACTTTCTCTGAGGATTTTTTCCACCTTCTTCTCTTGTTTGGAGGTGTTATGAAGCTCATCTTCTATATCACTGATTCTGTCCTCAGTGGTGAGGCTTTCCACTGAGGTTTTCATTGCAACCTACCATTTTTTTCAGCCCGATATTTGTTTGAAGTTTTCTCATTTCTACTCTTCTATCCTCTTGAGTCTTCTGGACTGTGCTATCATTTCTCTCTATCTTTTTTGTTTGTTTGTTTTTGGGTCACACATAGAGGCAGGCATCAGAGGTTACTATTGGCTCTGCACTCAGAAGTTGCTCCTGGCAGGTTTGGAGGGACCATATGGGATGCTGGGAATCGAACCATGGTTTCCTGGGTTGGCTGCGTGCAAGACCAACTCCCTACTGCTGTGTTCTTGCTAGTCTCACTCCATTGAGCTCAAGCTGGGGGAGAAAGTCTTTAAGAGGTGGGTAAAGCCTGGGGATTTTCAATAAGCCAAAATAGACTTCTGGGTCAAGCTTAAATTAAGGAAGAAAGTACAGGAAGATTCCGGCCAAGACTCACAATAGAGATAAATATGGGAACATCACTTCCAAAAACAAACTGCTAGGATAAACAATTTAAACTTCCTGGATTTTGCGCAGGAAATCAAAGATGAGGAGCCAGTCATCTTGCACATTCTTACGATGATTAGATAAATGTTTAAACTTTATCAAACTAAATACAAAAGAGAATCACAAAATTGAACTTTGCACCCAAACTCCTTCCAATTCAAATACTGCTGCCAAGATCAAAAGGCTGCTGCACAGGGAGTCAGGGATTGGGTTTAGGCTTCTCAAATCAAACTACAACCAAGAACCCGGACAACTAGTTTCAAAGAAAGATCTTTAGTCCTAACTGCATAAGAAGAAAGAGTTTGTACTCCCTGAAATTAAAGCAAAATCCAGTGTTATACTTTAGTATTCACGATTCTTTTTTATGTTTTTTTTGGTTTTTGGGTCACACCCGGCAGCGCTCAGGGGTCACTCCTGGATCTATGCTCAGAAATCAATCCTGGCAGGCTCGGGGGACCATACAGGATGCTGGGGTTCGAACCACTGACCTTCTGCTTGCAAGGCAAATACCCTACCTCCATGCTATCTCTCCAGCCCCAAGTATTCACAATTCTTTTTATGTGAATTATCTGGAGCAAAGTAATGCCAAGTTAAAAAGTGATCACCACTAAGTGGCAGTCCATCAAGTAAATTTATGGGATCAGACCAAGCCACCCCTGACTGAGGTTGCCCACAAAACTGTAATATGTTATGCCCATTTCCATCGTTCCTGTCATTATAACACATTTATTTATTTTTAGTTTTTGGGTCACATCCAATGGCACTCAAGGGTTACTCCTGCCTCTGTGCTCAGAAATCGCTCCTGGCAGGCTTGGGGGACCATATGGGATGTTGGGATTCAAACCACCACCGGTCCTGGGTTGGCTGTGTGCAAGGCAAATGCCCTACCGCTGTGCTCTTTCCAGCTCTAACACGTGCGTGTGCGTGCGTGTGTGTGTGTGTGTGTGTGTGTGTGTGTATGTGTATGTCACACCCGGCAGCGCTCAGGGGTTACTCCTGGCTCTACGCTCAGAAATCGCTCCTGGCAGGAGAACCATATGGGATGCCAGGATTCGAACCACTGTCCTTCTGCGTCAAGGCAAATGCTTTATCACTGTGCTATCTCTCTGGCCCCTAACACGCTTATTTTTTAAGATTTCCAATAACTTCACATCACCAGCTGGTCAACTGTCACTTTCTCATTTATACAATCACATTCTCCATAATATTCAAATTTCCTCTGGATAAAATATTTTGGAGCCAGAGATATAGGACAGCATATGGTGCTTATCTTGCACAGGGCTAACCCTCAATCCCCAGCACCACATATGAGCAAAATCAGGACAAAGTCCTGAGCACTCCAACATTTGCCCCACGAACTATCCCAAAGATATTTTCTTTTTTTCATTGCCTGATGAACATTAAATCCAATTACTTGCTCTCAAACTGTTTAAGTCAAAGAATTACCTGGAGGGTCATTTGCTTAAGACTCGAGCTGCAGTGTATTTTGTTTGTTTGTTTGTTTTGTTCTGTTTTGGGTCCACACACGGTGACGCTCAGGGGTTACTCCTGGCTATGCACTCAGAAATCACTCCTGGCTTGGGGGACCATATGGGATACCCAGGGATCAAACCGTGGTCTGTCCTAGGTCAGCCGCATGCAAGGCAAACACCCTACCGTTGTGCCACTGCTCCAGCCCCCAGTGTTTATTTTTGATCTTGGTTTGCACACTCACTCTCAGGATTTTTGTCTTGAATGGGACCATTTTTTCCCCTGGGAATTGAGGGGTGTTGTTTTTTTTTGGTTTTGGTTTGGTTTTTGGGCCACACCTGTGACACTCAGGGGTTACTCCTGGCTCCATATTCAGAAATCGCTCCTGGCAGGCACGGGGACCATATGGGATGCCGGGATTTGAACCAATGACCTTCTGTACAAAAGGCAAACGCCTTACCTCCATGCTATCTCTCCAGCCCCAAATAAATTCTTTATTGTATTACAGCTAGTTGGCTGCTTATAACAGAACTATAACTGTTCTTTTCTCTTTGATTTTGTTTTTGGGTCACACCCGACAGCACTCAGGGGTTACTCCTAGCTCTATGCTCAGAAATTGCTCCTGGCAGGCTTGGGGGACCATATGGAATGCCGGGATTCAAACCACTGTCCTTCTGCGTGCAAGGCAAACACCTTACCTCCATGCTATCTCTCCGGCCCCTGGTTTTCTTTATGCTTATGACTATAGGGGCTAGAGTGATAGTACAGTGGGTTGGAAGGACATTTACCTTGCACACAGCTAATCCTGATTTGATCCCAGAAATCCCATGTGGTCATTCAAGTTCACAGCAGTGACTCAAATGCAGAGCCAGAAATCCCAAGCAAAACTGGGTGTGGCCCAATCCCCCTCCCCCACCAAATTTTTCTGATTTCAAGTTAACTGCAAAAATGAGAGTATACAAAAATAGACTCCATTTTGGTAATATGATCCATATACACTACTGATATTGCTACAGTAGTATATGTATATTCACAATGGTTAAAAAAATTAAATTGCTAATCTTACATGACATTTGTACAATGTATCTTCTTAAAACCAGATCATAACATTTGTCTTAGTGACCTGGCTTAAGCTTCACACAACTGGACAATGACCATTCACCCCTGAACCTTGGATTTTATGGAACCAGCATGGTTTTCTGCACCAGCACCAGGAATTGGAGTTCTACCAGGGAAGGCCCTAATGCTGTCCTGGTACCATCTTGCTCCAGAGTGGACTCACATGACAACCTGATTTGAAAACAGCAACAACTAGCATTTAGGGCGTTGAGATGAAATCTGCAGTGAGATGAAATCAGATGATGCTCCGTTACACCCTGACTTGTGTGCAAAAAGACAGGATCTCTACAGAAACCTGACTATGACAACTGTGATTGAGAACTTTTACTGGGACACAAAGACTTTGGAGTTAGACAACTTAGTATACCCGGAACCTCTAGTTCAGGGGTCTCAAACTCAATTTACCTGGGGGCCGCAGGAGGCAAAGTCAGGATGAGGCAGGGCTGCATAAGGGATTTCGCTTACCAAATATTCGCAATAAAAACTCGCATTAGTAAGAAAAAAATTGCAAAGAATCGCTTTAAACATTTGCATACCAGGGGCCAGAGGGATAATATGGAGGTAAGGCATTTGCCTTTCATGCAGGTCATTGGTTCAAATCCTGGCGTCCCATATGGTCCCCCCATGCCTGCCAAGGTATATTTCTGAGCAAAAAGAAAAAAATATTTCAAATAGACCGCCCCCCGCCTTTTTATTTTTAATATTTTTATTTAAACACCTTGATTACAAACATGATTGTGGTTGGGTTTCAGTCATGTAAGAGGGCACCCCCATCACCAGTGCAACATTCCCACCACCAATGTCCCAAATCTCCCTCCTCCCCACCCCGCCTCCACCTGTACTCTAGACGGGCTTCCTGTTTCCCTCATACATTCTCATTGTTAGGATAGTTCGCAATATAGTTTTTTCTCTAACTAAACTCATCACTCTTTGTGGTGAGGTTCATGAAGTGGGCTGTAACTTCCAGCCCTCCTCTCTTTTGTCTCTGAAAATTATTGCAAGAATGTTTTTCATTTTTCTTAAAACCCATAGATGAGTGAGACCATTCTGCGTTTTTCTCTCTCTCTCTGGCTTAATGATAGGGAAAAAATGTTTAAAGATACTAAATTGATTCGAGTCTGATCATTTCAATCTTGGGGCTGTACTGACAGTACACACTGGTTAAGGCGTTTGCCTTGCACACATCTGATCAGAGTTTGATGCCCAACATTCTATTTGGTTCCCCCGCACCTCACTAGGAATGATTCCTAGGCATAGAGCCAGGAATACCCCTGGAGCATCACTTGGTGTGACCCAAAAGCAAAATATACAAACACTCAATCCCTAGAGTACAGACCTAGAGGAATGGTCCTAAGCATGAAGATTGCAGAAACAGCATGATCAGCAGATATGTACATTATAAAAATGAATAAATTTAATAATGTAGTTGTCCAGTAATTAATCTGAGCAATGTGCCAAGTGCTATGCTGTATTATCTTCCTGCTACACAATGTGAGTGTCACTGATGCTCTATTTTACCAATTTCATAAAGATAAATTAGAGAAGTAGTTCAAGAATGCATGATTAGGGCTGGAGAGATAGCATGGAGGTAAGGCGTTTGCCTTTCATGCAAGAGGTCATCGGTTCGAATCCCAGCGTCCCATATGGTCCCCCGTGCCTGCCAGGAGCAATTTCTGAGCATGGAGCCAGGAGTAACCCCTGAGCACTGCCGGGTGTGACCCAAAAACCACAAAAAAAAAAAAAAAAAAAAAAAAAGAATGCATGATTATTAAAGGGGAGGCTGGATTTAAACTTTAAACTCAGGCAGTCTAATTCTAGATCCTGTATTTTTAGCCTTCACCACAAAGATACCTCAAAAATCAAACGTTTTCAATTGCATGTTTACAGACGAATAAATCACATGACAGTAAAATGTTTGTTTATTGATTTATTTTTGGTTTTTGGATTACACTGGAGGCACTCAGGGGTTACTCCTGGCTCTGTGCTCAGAAATCGCTCCTAGCCAGCACAGGCAACCATATGGGATGCTGGGATTCGAACCACTGTCAGTCCTGGATCAGCTGCGTGCAAGGCAAACGCCCTATTGCTGTGCTATCTCTCGGTCCCTAAAAAAAATTTTTTTTTTTTTGGTTTTCGTTTTTTGTTTTTGGGCCACACCCGGCGGTGCTCAGGGGTTACTCCTGGCTGTCTGCTCAGAAATAGCTTCTGGCAGGCACGGGGGACCATATGGGACACCGGGATTCGAACCAACCACCTTTGGTCCTGGATTGGCTGCCTGCAAGGCAAACGCCACTGTGCTATCTCTCCAGGCCCTAAAATGTTTTTTTTAAATAATCAGTTTATGGGGCCAGAGCGATAGCACAACACTAAGGCATTTGCCTTGCATGTGGCCAACACTGGACAGACCCTCATTAGAATCCCGGAATCCCATATGGTCCCCTGAGCCTGCCAGGTGTGACTTCTGAGCATAGAGCCAGGAGTAACCCGAGCGCCACCAGATGTGATCCAAAAACCAAAATAAATAAATTTCCTTAATTACATTAACTAATATGGCCAGTAAGTCATAGTTGCTAGTAGTGCATTTCAAATCTCATTAAAAAAATTTTTTTGTGGAGCTGGAGTGATAGCACAACATGTAGGGCATTTGCCTTGCACACAGCCAACCTGAGGTCCAGCCCTAGTATCCCAAATGGTCCCTGAGCCAGCCAGGAATGACTTCTGAGTGCAGAGCCCGGAGTACCCCAAGCACCACCAGGTGTAGGCCAAAAACAAGCAAATCTAAACCACTACTACTACTTCTATTAGATTTTCTGAATTTGAGAATATTTAAGTAAAAAAATTAGGGCATTTATTTTAAATCAATATGCCATCAAAGTTAGAGGAAGTCATCAATTTAAATTTAAATTTACTAAATAAACTAGTCACAAATTAAAATTCATATTAAATACTAGAATGCATGCTTTAAAGTCTGTAAGTTACATAACACAACAAAATAGAAGCATCTCAAAGTTTATTTATTTATTTATTTATTTATATTTTAAGTTCTGGGGTAATACCTGGCAGAGCTTAGGACTTAACCCTAGCTCTGCACTTAGCAATGACCCCTGACAGTGCTCAGGAAATCATATTGGATGCCAGGGACAGAACCCGGGCCAGCTGCATGCAAGGCAAATGCCCTCCCCGCTGTACCATCACTCTGGCTCCACAAAGACAAGTCAACCAGAAAAGAAAATGAAAACCCAGGAAATCTGTATAACTAAAAAGACCAAGGAATGGAGAAAAATCAATAAAGGGGGATCTCTTTATTACAATTTATCAAATAATAGCATAATGCTGTTATTAAAAATGGAAATAAAATTTTTATTTTTGGTATCTTGTGTTTTGCACTTAAAATTTTTCAATCATGTTGACAATTTTCAGAACTTGCTTTTTGTTATCCAAAGTTTTCCTGCAACCTGTATCGTCCACCATTCAAAGCACAATTTAAGTGTAAACTATCCAACAGATTAAAGACAAAGAATTTTCAAAGAAAAGAATAAAAACAAAATATATTAAGCATAATTTAAATATTTCTGCTGATTCAGAAGGCATGTACCTCAAGATCATACTGTGCCATTTTCCTCATGCTGTGTTTTAGTTAAGTGCTTATGACAAAATTCTGACTAGTGAAATATTGGTCATAAAAATATTTTTCACATATAGCGCACAGCATCAAAATGACTACAGATATAACATGGGAATTTTGATGTGGATGTTTGTACTAACCTGAGGACAAATTTATTCTAAGAAAACAAAATATTAAAAGTGAGTACTGATAGCACATTTAGTAATGCTTTCTTTTTTTAAGTGACCACATGGCATTTGAGCCTAATAAAAGAACATAAAACTTTAAAAAGCATTTCAAAAACATCGTTACAACAGAACTACCTTACATTTGAGAAGACAGGAAAGTCACATCCAAGTGTTGAATAGTACTGGACTCTTTCAAAGCCATTACCATGAAGGGCTTTCAGTCCACCTTTACATAGAGGAACTAAGAAAGAGGACTTAAATCTTTGTGCTTGCAGGAAAAGGTTAAAATGATATCACTCTCACAGATACACAGCAACCAGTCAATACTGACCACTGAAAAAGTATTTTTATTATCCTGGCAACCACAACAAGAAAGCTCCATCTGAAGTAGTCAGACGCAGCTGGCTTCTAACTACTGAACCACAGGGAAAAAATGTTTAACTTAAAAAAAAAAAAAAGTGACATCTGACAATAACTGAATCACTGTACCTTCTAGACACAACCTTAAATCTTGGTTTTGCTGTACAGACTTGGTACTTGGATTCAGCTGATGGATTTAAAAAAAAGTTTCTGTATTCAAACATATCTACAGAATGTTAATATAAAATGTGTGAATATATACATTAATATACACTCATACACACAGACGCGCATACTCACGTATCTAAACACCGGCACTTAAATCACATCCCTATTTCTCACTAAAGTCTCAAAGTGACTCCTTTGTCACTTGAAGACCGGCTTAGATGCAATAAGGCTGCAACATATGGCTAAAGAGATCAAGCAGAAGCACCCACACTCAAGATGGATTAAATTGTTCCTCCCATGATTTGTGACAGTAGTAACACCGTTTATATAACGTTATCTCAATAACTTAGAATTCAGAGTACAAAACCAGTGTCAAACATGACTCCCTCACTGCTGAAACGACACTTCCTTGATTCTACTTGCACTGACAAGAGGGCACATCAAACTGGGCCACAGTGAACTGTACAGATGGTCTTTACTCTTAATCTAAACAAACATGTGTCAAAACATTCTGAAATGCTGCATCCTTCGACTTCTTCATCTTTTCAATTGCCCGATGCAGGTCCTGTTGTTGCACAGGCCGAATTTCATCTTCATCGTGGCTAAAACGCAAACAAAAATCACCAAATATTTCAATCACTTTAGAATAACAATATATTTCTCCTTTAAATGTTTTACCAATAGTAAAAAGCAAAATCTTCCCACCTATGTCCCCAAAGAAATTCAAACTACAGGGTTCATCTGAATTACTTTATTACCCTGTGTATGCGAAACTTTATAAGCTTTGCCTGTTGAGCTAAGAATATGAGACACTAGTTCAATCCCCAACTCCAATCAATCAAAGCTTCATTATAAGGCTTTATAAAAGCTAAGATGGCAGGTGATAAACATTAGAGCAGTGGCAATTATAAATCAAATGCTATACAATTATAGAATATTACCATAGGGTCAGCAAGTTTAGTGTCACTTAATCTAAATGGATCTACAACTCCAAAAAGGAATCAAAAGTTATTCACATGAAAACTGGGGGCACAGAAAGGTACTCCGGGCATTATTTCGGGAGGTCCATGCCATGCCAGAATCAAACCTGGTTGTCAACATAAAAAAGCACATGCTCAACCTGTTGAACTCTGCCCTGATGAAAAATCTTTAGTCTATCAGGGTTGCATTACTCCAGTTCACTAGTAACCTTGCTGTTATTACAGGTTGATAAAAAAAATAAAATTTAGTTTCTTGAGACTATAGCAACACAGTGGGTAGGACAATGGAATACTATGCAGCTGTTAGGAAAAATGAAGTCATGAAATTTGCTTATACGTGGAGATTATGCCGAATGAAATGAGTCAGAGGGATAAATAGAATAATCTCATATATGGGATATAAAGAAAATAAGAGATAGTGTGGGGATAATATTCAGAAACAACAGAGATGAGAATGTATACGTGAGTAAGAGAGAGAATGCTGTTCCAGAGGCAGGCGGGGGAGAATGGGAGGAAGGGAAGAGGGCATGAAGGAGGATGAGAGGCAAACTTGTTGGTGGCAGAAAATGTGAAGGTTGTACACTGTATGACTATAACTCAATCATGAACAACTTTATCTGTGAAAAGAACCTGTAGTATGAACAACTTTGTAACCATGGTGTTTGAATAAAAATAATAAAAAAATAAAATTATTTTCAGTTAAAAAGAAAATAGTGGCGAGGCCAGAGCGGTGGAGCAGCAGTAGGGCGTTTGCCTTACAAGGGGCTGACCAAGGAGGGACTGCAGTTTGATTCCCTGGCGTCCCATACGATCCCCCAAGTCAGAAGCGATTTCTGAGCACATAGTCAGGAGTAACCAATCCAACAAGAGTAATTCCTAAGCTAAAAGCCAGGAGTAAGGCCTGAGATTTAATAGAAGTGGCCCACAAATCAACAAATAAAACAACAACAAAACTTATTTCTTGGGGCTGAAGAGTAGAGAAATGGGTTCTTGCCAGTGTGCTGGGACCAAACTAGGTTTGATCCAAGTACCTATATGGTACCCCCCACCCCCAAGCCCTTCCAGGAAGGAAACTCATGCATAGAGCCAGGAATGAGCCCTAAGCACAACTGGATGTGGCCCTCAACCCAAACCAAAAAGCTCTGATTTCTCAAAAGTTGATCATAGGGAAAAAAAAAAAAGTTCATCATAGTCTGAAATTGGCTTCAAGTAAGATTTTCGAGTGACACTTCGTGTTTTGTTTAATAAATATGTCTTTTAATGAGAACAGAAGTTTAGGCCCTAGGAGGCTCCTGCAACATATGCATCATTTCTGGGAAGCCAGGCACTCATTTCCATGGGAAATTAAATGTAAAAGAACCCTGGATTCCTAGTAAATGAAGAGTAATCTTACTATTGTAACTTTCTGTGACTTGGTATCAGGTTTCTAGTAAAAATTTGATTGTTTATTTATTATCTTACTTTTCATTCCAGACCATTCCTAACCCATTGGGGGAAGGGGAGGAAATAGTGTTAGAATTATTACTTCTATTTCATTTTCATTCATAAGCAAAATTGTTACGATAAAATAAACCTAAAAGCTTTACAATATCTCAGCATTAGCGATCAACTCTAAATACACAAACCTTTCTTCTGATGCAGAATTGACATACTCCCTCACACAGAGGAGAGCAGCATCACGACACATCTCTTTGAGATCACTTCCCGAAAACCCATCAGTTTCCTGGGCAACTTCCAACAAATCCACGTGTCTGTCCACCTTAAAACAATATAAAACATGCCTTAAAAAACACACACCAGGGGCTCGGAGAGATAGCACAGCGTCATTTGCCTTGCAAACAGCCGATCCAGGACCAAAGGTGGTTGGTTCGAATCCCGGTGTCCCATATGGTCCCCCGTGCCTGCCAGGAGCTATTTCTGAGCAGACAGCCAGGAGTAACCCCTGAGCAATGCCGGGTGTGACCCAAAAAACAAAACAAAACAAAAAAACAAACAAACAAAAAAAAAAAAAACACACACACACCAGGGCCTGGAGAGATAGCACAGCGGCGTTTGCCTTGCAAGCAGCCTATCCAGGACCAAAGGTGGTTGGTTCGAATCCCGGTGTCCCATATGGTCCCCCGTGCCTGCCAGGAGCTATTTCTGAGCAGACAGCCAGGAGTAACCCCTGAGCACCGCCGGGTGTGGCCCAAAAACCAAAACCAAAAACAAAAAAAAACACACACACCACATGTGTATATATGTGTATGTATGTAAAATACACATATGCTGGGAAATGCACTTATTAGAATTTAAAAATATTAACATATGGAAACAGCAACTGCAGCCCAGCAGTAGAATCATTCACAAACACTTTCAGGGCCTGACAGAGTACAAAAGGTAGAAAAAGGTAGGGTAAGGCTTTGCACACAGGCTGACCAGGGTTAAATCCCAGTCCTCCATATGGTCCCCTAAATCCCACTGGAGTGATCCCTGAGTACAGACCAGGAAAAGGCCCTGGCTACTGCCAAGTGTGGTCCAAAATTAAAAACAAAATACAAACAACCCAAATCTAAACTCCCACCAAAAAATAATGCAATGATATTCAAAAAAATAAAAATAAAAAATCCAGGGGCTGGAGAGGTGGCGCCAGAGGTAAAACGTCTGCCTTGCAAGTGCTAGCCTAGGATGGACCATGGTTTGATTCCCCTGGCATCCCAAAGGGTCCCCCCAAGCCAAAAATGATTTCTGGGTGTGTAGCCAGGAGTAACCCCTGAGAATCATGGGGTGTCTGGGTGTGGCCCAAAAACAAAAAACAAACAAAAAAACATTATGAATATGAGCCGAGTGGTAGGACAGCGAGTAGCACGTTTGCCTTGTACGTGGCCAACTCGGGTTCAATCCCAGGCATCCCATATTGTCCCCCAAGCTGCCATTAGTGATTTCTCAGCACAGAGCCAGGAGTAACCCCTGAGCGCCATTGTGTGTGGCCCAAAACGCCCCCCAAAAACAATGTCTGAGACCCCATAACGAATACCTTTGTAATTTCACAGTGACCAAATAAAAGATAAAATAAAAATATAAATGTTTATTTTGTAACAAAGTACAACACTGATGTTAGGATTTTTAATCTGCAAAAAAGATTGTTTTTGATTAGTTCAAGTATACTATTTCTCTTTAAAAATAATTTATGAGGGACAGGAGCTATAGCACAGTGGTAGGGTGTTTTTGTCTTGCTAGCGCCAACCTGGGATGGACCCAGTTCAACCCTCCCAGCCTCCCATATGGTCCCCCGAGCCTGCTAGGAGCTATTTCTGAGCACAGAGCCAGGAGTAACCTGAGTGCCGCTGGGTGTGGCCCCAAAACCACACACAAAAATATTATTTTATGAGCACAAATGTGATATTTTCAGAATGGGTTGAAGTGTAATCTATTACTTACATTTTCATTTTTCAAGATAAGTTTGAGGATTGCTTCTCTTTGCTTTAGAGCCTAAAAGAAAAAGATAATATCTAGGTTAGCATTAACAAAAACTAAAAGGATCAACTTGTTTTCCCATTTTGTTCTTCTTCACTTGTAAGTTACTAAGTAATAGCTACAGGAATGGTAGAAATTCAGGTCATGGAAACTACTGGCTAAAGCAAAGGTCTAGAGAACCAAAACTAATGCCCCTTTTCCAGGAAAAAAAATTGTTCACGCAGTAACTCCTTAGAAATCTTTTTTGCGAGGCCGGAGAGATAGCATGGAGGTAAGGCATTTGCCTTTCATGCAGAAGGTCATCGGTTCGAATCCCAACGTCCCATATGGTCCCCCGTGCCTGCCAGGAGCAATTTCTGAGCTTGGAGCCAGGAATAACCCCTGAGCACTGCAGGGTGTGACCCAAAAACCAACAAAAAAAAAAAAAAAAAAAAAAATAATTAAAAAAAAAAAAAAAAAAAGAGGGGCCGGAGAGATAGCATGGAGGTAAGGCGTTTGCCTTTCATGCAGGAGGTCATCGGTTCGAATCCCGGCGCCCCATATGGTCCCCTGTGCCTGCCAGGAGCAATTTCTGAGCCTGGAGCCAGGAATAACCCCTGAGCACTGCCAGGTGTGACCCAAAAACCAAAAAAAAAAAAAAAAGAAAAGAAAAAGAAAAAAAAAAAGAAATCTTTTTTGCATTAAGGAATCAAACAGAAAGCTCCCTCCCTCAATAGCACTTAAGGCTACTATACTCTGGCTAGTATTCCAGCCACTGCCACCATGTGGCATCACCTACTCTGGGAAATAAGCACTAGTCACTTATAGTTGTCTTGCTCCTTTTTCTTCTGAATTCCCAGCACCTACAAGCACAATGTCTAGAGGCTATCATGACCTTATAGATTTCTTAAATGAGTATTTAGATAAAACGAATTAAATTACATTGAAGGGAAACATATAAGTAGCACTGTTCTTCAAGAAGAAGAAAAAAGAGAATGGATGAACGATAAAGGTGGGGGGGGCAGGTAAGTTTCCCTACCCTATTCCTTTTTCCCTATCATAAAAATAAACGGCATTCAAAAATTTATTTCGCTCAGCCAAAGAGATGTTCCAGGAGTTTTTGATGCACTGACTTGCTTTACCTCTGCCTTTCACACAGATCACCTTGGTTCAAACCCCAGTAGCATGTATGGTCAGTCCCATGAGCACAGAACAAGTAGTAAGTCCAGGATTAAGCTCTCAACACCACCAGGTATGACCCATCCTGTCTCCCACCCCAAATCATTCCCTATTAAAAAATCACAGGTAGAGGCCAAAGTGATTAACGCAGCAGTAGTGCATTTGCCTTGCATGCAGTCAACTCAGAACAGATCCAGGTTTGGTCCCCAGAATCTCATTTGGTCCCCTGAGCCTGTCAGGAATAGTTTCTGAGTGCAGAGCCAGAAGCACTCCTGAGCACTGTTGGGTGTGGCCCAAAAACCAAAAGAAAAAAAATGCAGCCTCAAGGCCAAGGGAAGATAATACAGCATGGGGGGCACCCTTACCTTGCAAAGGGCTGACCCAGGTTTGATCCCCAAAACCACCAGGAGCAATCCCTGAGCACTGTTGAGCTTGGCCCAAACCCCCACCCCCAAAAAAACCACAGGCAAAGACCTATGATAAAAGATGATTATGTAACTGTTCACCTACCGGCTGATTGATATGAAATCTTGTGGGCATTCTTCTCATAATAGCTGAGTCAAGATCCTGAGGACGGTTAGTAGCTCCCATCACTATAACCTATGCCAAGAAAACACAAGGTAAAAACTAAATTTACCGATTGCATTCTTTTTTTTTAAACTGTATTATAGTTTAGGTAATGTGTTTACAATGGTAGAATTTGTAGTCTTCATATAGTTAGTAAGCTCACATCATCAACCTCAAAGCACCCAATAACTCCCCCAGTTCTGTGTCATCTCAGTCCACCCACTGCCCGCCATTCTGATGCGATTACTAGGACTTATAAGATATAAAAATTTTTTAAAAATTTAAATTAAATCTCCTATAAGAAATATCATTTTAATGCCAGAGAGAGTATAGGTAGGTGTCAAGGCAGGCAGACAACCTTGGTTTGATCCCAGCACCACAAATGGTTCTCCAAGAACCACCAGGTTTGACTCCTGAGCATTGAGTTAGGAGTAGACCCTGAGCATTAGCAGATGTGGTTCAACCCTCTCAACCCCAGAAGAAATTATTTTAACCAAATATTATTAAATATTTAATTACAAAAATCACTGCTACTCTGAAAGTTCATAACATTTCAAAGAACTAAAATTTCTATTTAAAACGATGTTTAAAAGATACAGTAGCTGTATCTTTTACAGTTGCTGTGGAAGCTCAGCAGGTAGGGTGTTTGCCTTGCACCCAGTCCATCTTCTGGCATCCCACACTGTCTCTGAGTATGCCAGGAGTGCTGCTAGGTTTGGCCCCTCCCCTCCAAAACAAGTTTTAAAAGATTGCATTTGCAACAGAGAACTGCTCAGCTACAGACTGAGAAACTAAAAGTCGTTTATATTATATATTGAGAATATAAGAAGAATAAGGAAAGTATCCTTTTCCCTGACTCTGAGGATTCTGATTGTAGCAATTAAAAAAAGGACTTTCTCTCAAGAGTTCACTTTACCTGAGGATGCTAGCAACACCATGTAAGTAATTTTATTGTGCTTTGGATATATACCCCTCAGTGCTTGGAGGATCTCACTGTGCCAGGTACTGAACCCAGAGCAGAGGCACGTGCAAAAAAAATCATATACTTCAACCCTTTGGAGTAACCTCTGATTCTGCATCAAGTGAAACCTTAATGATTAATAAAAGTTTAAACAATCAAATTTTCAGCCAGGGCTACACTCTTCTTGGCAGAGAAACAGATCAGCTCCTTTACCAAGCTCCAAAAGAAAAAAATGGCCACTAACTTCCCAGGCAGCTGGTCCAAGCTCACACCTCTGGGTTTTTCTCAGAACCGGTGGGGGCAGATTTTCCTTTCTGCCTGAAGCCACATCAACCCAACGCCTCACTGGATATGTTTGAACAGAAAACCACTCAACTTTACATGTAACCATATCAAACTTCCAAGCCACCAAATTAGTTCTGGATCTGTAGATAATAATACCTCATAGCCATGTCAGCCAGTAGCATCACCAAATTAGTTCTGGATCTGTAGATAACAATACCTCATAGCCATGTCAGCCAGTAGCATCACAGGAAATCTCATAAGAAAGTTACATCGTATTTTACCAAGCTCAGTGAATCTTAACTAGGGGTAGTGAACAAGTTCGATACAAAGAGCCAAAATTTTAAACTGTAAGAGTCAGAAAGCCACACCATGCAATGACCTGCCAAAACAGACAAACACTCACACAAAAGCATCTAATTTTAACAATAATCTATTGAACGCATATTGCATTTTGCCATTTTGAGAGAGGGTAAAAATCCTCAGTGATGGTGAGGGTGTGCTGAGTCCTCCACACAAAGAACTAACGGCAGATGTGACCCAACATGTGACACCCGGGTCCCCAAGCTCGCTGGCCCGTACAGTTGTTTCAGAGGGATGGGAGCCGGGACTATGTGCTCGGAGATCTCTCCTCAGAGGTCCCTCCTCAGAAGCAGCAGAACAAAATCCAAACTTGGCAAAGAGCCACAGTATACAAAAGAATGATAAGAGGCAAAGAGCCGTATTCATTTTGGCCAGGAGCCGCATGCGTGTTCGCCACCCGATCTAAACATTTACACAGAAGGCTCAAGTAGCACCAATCTCAAGCCAGGAAATCTGTTTGTGCCTGCAAAGGACAGGCTTAGGGTAGTGGGTGGGAAACTTGGGACACTGTAAAATGTAGAAATGAAAATATAAATACAAACAAAACAAAGATAAAAGCACTCTTTCTGAAGGATTTCACTATTGTTCACATTTCTGAATGACCTGTGATAGCGGATATCTGCCATCGCAAATGAAACAGGTGTTACACTAATAGAAACGTTCATTTCACTAGTACCTTTTTTCTAAATAAAAGTCTTAGATTTTTGAAATAATTTAAAAACTAAATTCTGCACTGATGGTGGGAATGTTGTACTGGTGAAGGGAGGTTTTCTTTTTATGACTGAACCCCAACTATAAACATATTTGTTATCATGGTGCTTAAATAAAGATATTATTTAAAAAAAGAAAAGGAAAGGAAAGGAAAGCTAAATTCTGAACATGTTGAAAGGTGTTCCAAATCTTATATTCTGCTTCCACACTTTGCATGTAATGATAGTCAAGAGTCAAATTATTTTCGATTAACTATGAAAGGTTGCCACCTAGAGGGAAAAAATATAAATACAAATACAAATAGAAAAGTTACTTTGAAAATGTTACTTTCAGTGCAGCACATATACTAAAATTGGAACGATACAGAGAAGATTAGCATGGCCCCTGCACAAGGATGATACGCAAATTCGTGAAGCGTTCCATATTTTTTGCAAACTCAAGAGTGAAAAAAAAGGGGCCGGGCGGTGGCGCTGGAGGTAAGGTGCCTGCCTTGCCTGCGCTAGCCTAGGACGGACCGCGGTTCGATCCCCCGGCGTCCCATATGGTCCCCCAAGCCAGGAGCGACTTCTGAGCGCATAGCCAGGAGTAACCCCTGAGCGTCACCGGGTGTGGCCCAAAAACCAAAAAAAAAAAAAAAAAAAAAGTGAAAAAAAAAAAAGAAAATGTTACTTTCAAAGTAAAATCCAAAAAATTATTTAGCTTTTATGTATGTATGTATGTATGTATGTATGTATGTATGTATGTATTTATGTATGTATTTATTTATTTTTGGATTCTTGGCAATGCTCAGGGCTAATTCCTGACATTTAGGAATCACTCCTGGCAATTCTCAGACCAAAAGGAATGCCAGGGACTGGAATGCCAGGGACTGAATCTGGGTCAGCTAAGTGCAAGGCAAACATTCTACTGGCCATGCTATCTATCGCTCCAGCCCCAGTAAAATCCAATTTTGCATTTGGATTTGCAATGGGCTTACAATCACAGTGTTAATACTGTTTTTCTTCACTGACTTCTGACATTCTATAAAACTTGTTGTCAAATGTAAGATGATAAGTCTTGGTGTCTAAGAAGATTAATAATTTTAATAAGATAAAGAGTGAATATAAAGAGTATCTTGTGAGTATATTGTACTGCAAGACAAATTCAAATTAATATGGAAGATAGCTGAAGACTGACTATATTCTTAGGCAGTAGAGAAAATAAAAGACTTTTAAAGCAATTCCTACAAGAAACTGAAAAACAAATCGAGAAACACTGTAGGAAAAGCAACAGACCAAAACAAAATCAAATAAAAACCCACTATCTGGGCAACACACACATACTGCAGATCCTGCTCCTCAACACCCCACTTTCATCATTGCCAAGTACAACTCATGCCAGGGATGGTGAAATCAACAGCAACAAAAAGGAAAGAGCGAAAATTCCAGAAAGGGAAATAAAATCCTACAATTTAGGTTGAAAAAAAATCTACATAAACCTAGCACACCAGGGTCTAACAAATAAATACAGGATATAAATGATATTCCTGATGTTTAAAAAATAAAGTTTATCACTAGGTATTCTAAATATTGGCTGAACAGGATATAGGCCCTTTATACATCTCAACTGTAGTATTACAGAGTTAATATTTAAAATGAGGGGCCAGAGAGTGGTAGGGCATTTGCTTTACACACAGCTGACCAGGACGAACCTGGGTTCAATTCCCGACATCCCATATGGACCCTCGAGCATGCCAGGAAGGACTTCTGAGCACAGAGCCAGGAGTAACCTGAGTGCCGATGGGTGTGGCCCAAAAACAAACAAACAAAACAATGAAAATGAAAAGCAACAGTATTTAAGCAGTACAATTAATGTACCGTTTAGGTATTTAAGACTTACAAATCTTTATAAAATGGTGGGAGAGGAACTCAAGCGACAGTTCTGTGGGTTGGGTGCTTGCCTAGCATGAGGCCAACCTGGGATTGATCCCCTACATCCCATATGATGGTTCCCCCAAATTTGTCAGGAGTGATTCCTGAGTGTAGAGCAGGAATGACCCATAAGCACCACTAGGTGTAGCCCCAAAAATAAAGAAAATGATCTATAAAGATTAAGGTACTTGTCTTATACACATACTTGTCTTATACACAGTCGATTCCAGTTTAATCCCCAGCACCATACATAGTTCCTCAGAAACAGCGTGGTATGATTCTGAGCACAGGAGTAAGCTCTGAAGCACATTAAGCTGTGGCCCAAGACCCACAAACATGCCCTGCCCGCCCCCCCCCCAACATTTTTTTAAATGAAGTATGAAGTTTAACTTGTAAAAGATCTTTTTTTACATGATGGCCAGAGAGATAATACAGCAGATAAGGCACTTGCTTTGCATGCAGCTGATTCAAGTTCAATCCCCAGCACCTTATATGGTCACCTGAGCCTCAGCAGTAAGAACAAAACAAGGAGTAAATCCTGAGCACCAAGGACTGTGTTCCCAACCCAGTCATTTTACATTTAAAAAAGACCTAGGTGGGGGATATCACTCAGTGTATGTACTTGCCTTGCAAGGAAAGGCCTTAGATCTGAACCTCAGCAATTCCCAAGTTAAAATAAAGAAACACCAGAGATGAGGCTGGAGAGATAGTACAGCAGGTAGAATGCTTTCCTTGCACAAGTCCAATGCAGGTTTGATCCTCAGCATCCCATATGGTTGAATAACTCCTGAGCATGCCAGGTGTGGCCCCAAAACAAACATTAAAAAAATGGGCACAGAGATAGTATACTTACTAAGCAAAGTACCTGCCTTGCACATGGTCAACTAGAGTTTAATCCCCAGTAGCACAAATGGTCTATCCCTGTTCCCCTCCACCACCACTAGGAATAATCACTGAGTTGGGGTGGCCCCTAAATCCATAAAGGTCATGTAGAAAAAAACAGAGAAAAAACATAGTTTAGGGGCTGGAGAAACAGCACAGTGGTAAGGCGTTTGCTTTGCATGCAGTGGCTTGAATCCCAACATCCCAACATATGGTCCCCTGAGGCAGGAGCGATTTCTGAGCGCATAGCCAGGAGTAACCCCAGAGCGCTGCCAGGTGTGACCCAAAAACAAAACAAAAACAAACAAAAAAAACATAGTTTAAATTTTCCTACTCTAGAATGATTATCAATGTGAGACAGATTTTCAAGTCCTATGGCAACAAAACATGAAAACAGGCTGAAAAAAAGAGTATTCAGCAGTCACAGTACTTGCCCTGTATGCTGAGGATCTGAGTTTGATCACCAGGACTCCATATAGTTCCCTGAGGCCTTCAAGGAACAATCCCTGAGCACAGACCAGGAGTAAACTCTGAGCACTGCTGGTTGTGGCCCCCAAAAAATACCAACTTAAAAGCACAGGAAAATCAATTATGAAAAAATTAAAATATAACAACTGCAAAAAATAGTAAAGAAACTACAGCAAAGCACACAATAAAATTGTCTGACCACATATAACCTGAGGCTCTAATCATAGAAAAGGGTGTGCCTTGAGGAGCGACAGCAGAGGCAGATTGTTTGCCTTGCAACAGCTGATCCAGGAAGGATCTTGGTTCGATCCCCAGCATCCCATATGGTCCCCTGAAACAGGAGCGATTTCTGAGCGCATAGCCAGGAGTAACCCCTGAGCATAGAAATTTAACAGTCAACCTCAGGTCTTGCATAGATAAATTATGACAAAAGCATAAATATAAATAAGATACAGCCACTGGACACTACAAGGAAATGACATTCTGTAAGGAAATATTCCAGGGACCGGAGAGATAGCACGGTGGCGTTTGCCCTGCAAGCAGCCGACCCAGGACCTAAGGTGGTTGGTTCGAATCCTGGCATCCCATATGGTCCCCTGTGCCTGCCAGGAGCGATTTCTGAACAGATAGCCAGGAGTAACCCCTGAGCACCACCAGGAGTGGCCCAAAAACAACAAAAACAAACAAACAAACAAACAAACAAACAAAAAGAATGAAAATATTCCAAAGGGGCCTGAGTGATATAGCACAGCAGTAGGGCATTTGCTTTGCACGTGGCTGACCCAATTTCAATCCTTGGCATCCCATATAGTCCCCAAGCCTGCCAAGAGCGATTTCTGAGGGCAGAACCAGAAGTAACCCCTGAGCACTGCCAAGTATGACCCCAAAACAAAACAAAAAAACACACAAAAATAAGGCAAAAAAAAAAAAAAAAAAAAGAAAGAAAATACTCCAAAGAGTAGCAATACTTGAAATAATGGTTAATGAAGCCAAAGAGAATACAGCTGGTAAAGGTGCTTGCCTTGCATGAAGTCTATCTGAAATCAATCCTTGGCATTCCATGCAGTTCTCTGATCACCCCCAGAAAGTAATCCCTGAGCCAGGGATAAGCTCTGAGTACTGCTGGGTATGGCCCCTCAAAAATGAAAACTTCCATAGACCAAGTAGCTTTAGCTTGATTTCCCCTTTTCATAGGATTCATTTCAAGCATTTAGATAACCTAACTTACATTTTGTTAAATATGAAACAAATAAAAATATTAGCCCAGAGGTCCTCAAAGTTTTTAAACAGGGGGACGGACAGCTCACTGTCACTCAAACTGTTGGAGGGCCAGACTCGAGTTAAAAACAAAACAAAACTATGAACAGTGGCCCACAAGCTATAGTTTGAGGACTAAGGTTGAGATTGAGAGGAGGAACAAGAGACAGAGAGGAGGGGAGTTAGAGACCAGCTAGTTGGCTGCTAAGCAGGACAGAAAATGGCAGCAAAAACACCCAGCAGGCCAGATAAATGTCCTCCACGGGCCACATGTGGCCGCCCACAGGCCATAGTTTGTGTGAACGAATTTTCTGTGAACAGCAGCTATTTGAGGCAGGTTTCTCTACATACCTGGCAGCTATGATCTGTATCCAACCCATCCCAAAGACTCATAAACTGAGCTTTCATCATGGCTGTGGCTTCATGGTCAGAACTTGAACGGTTTCGTAGAAAGGAGTCTAAAAGGGAAAAGACCCTTAACCTTAGAAATTAATCACGAATACTGGCTCAATAAAACTTATTACTTTATCAAAAATCAACAACTGCAGGATGATTACAAGAAAAAAGTTTCAACTGTATCCTTTTCACACTTTACTCTGAAATAATAGCAATTAGCTAAACTAAAATATAAATCTAGGGGCTGGAGAGATAGCATGGAGGTAATGCATTTGCCTTTCATGCAGGTTGTCATTGGTTCGAATCCCAGTATCCCATATGGTCCCCTGAGCCTGCCAGGAGCGATTTCTGAGCAAAGAGCCAGGAATCACCCCTGAGTGCTACCAGGTGTGACCCAAAAACCAAAAAAAAAAAAAAAAAAAAAAAAAAACCAATATATATAAATCTAAAAGAAAGCCATTAGATAAAACAAGATAAACCAGAACAAGGTCAGAATCTAACAGAAACAAAATATTATTTATTTATTTATTTATTTTGATTTTTAGGTCACACCCAGACGTTACTCAGGGAGTGCTCAGGGGTTACTCTTGGCTCTACACTCAGAAATCACTCCTGGCAGGATTGGGGGACCATATGAGATGCCCGGATTCAAACCACTATCTTTCTGCATGCAAGGCAAATGCCTAACCTCCATGCTATCTCTCCAGCCCCCCAGAAACAAAATAGATTTGACAGCAAAAAAATATCTGGGAAGATAATGGGATTACAGCTTCAAAATACTAAAGAAAAGCAATGAATAACATTTAACAGTGAGTATAAAATTAATTCATTTTTCATTTTTTCGTTTGTTTTTTGAGGCCACACCTGGCGGGCGCTCAGGGGTTATTACTGGCTCTGTGTCCAGAAATCGCTCCTGGCTCAGGGACCATAAGGGATGCCGGGGATCAAACCAGCATCTGTCCTGAGTCAGCCGCATGTAAGGCAAACGCCCTGCCGCTGTGCTACCACTCTGGCCCCTAGAATTATTTCATTTTTTTCAGAGACAGAATTCACTCAATCATTCTTGATCTTTGTGAGACTTTGGTAAGAAGGAAATTAAATTCAAAAACAAGAAATACACAAGAAGCAACACTGAGTAAAAAAATCTTCCAGCTGACATAGATTTCTTATGCATAGGCAGAATTAAAAAAATATGGAGTCCAAATTAAGAACAAAAATGTTAACAATGGGGCCGGAGAGATAGCACAGGGGCGTTTGCCTTGCAAGCAAACGACCCGGGACCTAAGGTGGTTGGTTCAAATCCCGGCATCCCATATGGTCCCCCGTGCCTGCCAGGAGCTATTTCTGAGCAGATAGCCAGGAGTAACCCCTGAGCACCACCAGGTATGGCCCAAAAACAAACAAAAAAAAAAAAAACCCAGAAAAATAATAAAGCCCTTCAATTTACAATGGGAGGTTACTTTCTTATAGGTTTATTTTGTCAATTCTGTAAGCTAAAAATGTAATTTAATATACTTAACCTATCACATTTCAACTTACCCTACTCTCTTAAATTCTGCTCAGAATTCCCTATCATTCTACAGTACGGCAAAATGACCTAACACAAATTCTACTTTATAATAAAATATTAAATATTTCAGGTAATCAACTGAATACTCAAAATATACTACTTCAAAACTCAAAGCACGCTTGTTACAAAAAAAATTACTCTTTAAAATTTTTACTTTATTTTATCATAAAAATTGAAAAATCCTAAACTGAACAATCATAATTCATCTGTATATACCTACTATAAACCTAAAGCAAGGAAAAGGGACTAAAAAATTAAAGTGGGGAAGGGGGTGTAATAATAGTGTCTGTTGGGCCCGGAGAGATAGCACAGCGGCATTTGCCTTGCAAGCAGCCGATCCAGGACCAAAGGTGGTTGGTTCGAATCCCAGTGTCCCATATGCCAGGAGCTATTTCTGAGCAGACAGCCAGGAGTGACCCCTGAGCACTGCTGGGTGTGGCCCAAAAACCAAAAACCAAAACAACAAAAAAAAAAAAATAATAATAATAATAATAATAATAATAATAATGATAATGCCTGTCTAGCAAACATGGGCTTTGAGTGATTCCAAAATTGGCATTATGACATTATGACATTCCTCTTTCAGTGTGAACATCATTTAGTGCTAAGTGTGTAATTCCAATACACCTCAAAAAAACAACAGAGAAAGGAAGGCAGAGGGGGCAGCAAAAAGTTGACAACTTTAAGAGCTACAATAAAATGATAAATACAACCATCAGAATGAAAGAAACTAAAAATTTTCCCAAATTCATAATTAACATGCCAGGAAAAACCTAACAATTGGAGTAAACTGGTGAAAAAACAAGGCAAGCAATTAACCTAAGCACTAAATATCTGTATTTAATATTTCATGTAATCATAGTATGATTAAAAGCTATTGGTTGAGGCCGGAGTGGTGGCGAAAGACAGGGCGTTTGCCTTGCACGTGGCTGACTAGGATGGACCTGGGTTCAATCCCTGGCATCCCATATAATCCCCGAGCCAGAAGCAATTTCTGAGCACGTAGCCAGGAGGAACTCCTGAGCGTCACTGAGTGTGGCCCAAAAAACAAAAACCAACCCCCACCCCCCAAAAAAAAGCTATAGGATGAACTAGAGACTAGAGACAGTATAATAGGTACGATACTTCCCTTGCTTGCAGCCAACTCAAATTTAGGTCTCTATAAAAGAAACTCACATAAAGTAGAAAACAAAGAGTAGATAATAACTATAATTATAAAAGAATCAACAGATATCAAATACAAAAAAAAAAAAAAGAACTGACAATTTATAAGCACAGAAACCCAAACGTATTTAAATGGCTAACATATAAAAAAAATGTCCAATTTACTAATAAAAAGGGAAAAAGCAAAATGAGAAGGAAAATATAGGAAAAAACTAACCTAGTTAATTTTAGGCTGAACATCTATGAAAAATATAGGAATAAAATATAGGAAAAAGCCAGCCTAAAATTAATTTTAGGCTGAACATAAGTTAAAATAAAAAAGGTATCCAAGGCCAGAGAGATAATACAGTGGACAGGGTGCTTACCTTGCATGCAGCCAAATCCGAATTCAATCCCTGGTATCATACATGATCCCCAGGGTACCACCAGGAGTAATTCCTGAGTGCAGAGCCAGGAGTCATCCCTGAGCACCACTGGGCATGGCCCCCAAACAACACATTTTAAAATCCTCACATAGGGCTGGATATTATGGGGGTCTGGTGCTTGCCAGCATGAATGTGATCCCCAGCACCCCATATGGTCCTGTGAGCATACCAGAAGTGAGACCTGAGCAGAGCCAGGAGTAAGCCATGAGCATAGTCATGGGGAGCCCTAAAATAAAAGCAAAATAACAACAAAAAAATGCTCACAGTGAACAAAACGTACCAATTTCATCTATAAAGATGATGGAAGGCTGCAACTTTATGGCAAGGGAGAAAACGGCAGCGGCTAATTTCTGAGATTCTCCATACCACTTATCGGTCAGTGTTGAAGGCTGAAGGTTAATAAATCGACAGCCTGCTTCTTTGGCGGTAGCCTTGGCAATCAAAGTTTTGCCACAGCCTGGAGGCCCATAGAGAAGAACACCTAGAAATCAAAATGAGAGTTTATTTCCTAAGAAGGCAAGATTTATAAGACAATCAACTTATTAACTCTGCACAAAAAATTTTCTCCCATATCGACTTGTACATGGTTTTTGTTTTTGTTTTTTCAGAGGGCCACATCTGGCAATACTCAGGGGTTACTCCTTAGCTCTGCACTCAGGAATTACTCCTTTCAGTGTCTGGGCAGCACTATGGGATGCCAGTGATTAAACCTGGGTCTGTCGCATGCAATGCAAATACCTTACTGCTGTACCATCACCCTGGCTACGATCAGAAAAGAAAGAAGGCACTGTCAGGGTCAGTGATGACATGTGTTTGGGATGTGTCCTTCCCTCCCTCCTTTCATGAAGAAATCCAGTTCAAAATATTAAAGACTATCATCTTGTAATTCAAATTCAAATAACTTGATCAAGGGTAGACAAATAAGCGTGTCAGAAACACAAATATTAAAGGATGGGGGACAGGGACCAAGAGGTCTCAGGTGCATTGGTGTAAAAGTAAAGAACTAAATATCCAAGCCAGAGTCAATAACAATCATGACACCTAAACTTTAACAACCAAAATTTAAAGTGGGCCCTGTTATTCTGGCAGGCTGTGTGATAGACTAGTAGAATGGAACATATTCTGGCTATATGGATGGACACTACACCAGGCAGACACTGGTGGTAGGATAGGTCCTGATACATTTTATGTCTCTCTGAAATCCAACTTTATGAAGAACTTTTTTTTTGTTTGTTTCTGGGTCACATGCGGTGACGCTCAGGGGTTATTCCCGGCTATGGGACGCCAGGGTCCTAGGTTAGCACACACAAGGCAGATGCCTTACCGCTTGCGCCACTGCTCTGGGCCCCTATGAAGAACTTTTTAAAAATCAAAACTGTCTGGGTCACCACGAGAGCACAGCAGGTAGGGCATTTGCCTAGGTTTGATTCCTGGCATCCATTTGGTCCCCGGAGCCTGCCAGGAATGATTTCTAAGTAAAGCCAGGAGTAACCCGAGTGCTGCCAGATATAGCCCAAAAACCAAAACAAAATAAATGTGTCTAATACCTCCACCTTCACAAGCTTAAAGCTCTTGCACAAGAGTCTTGAGAAACAGATAGCTTCCAAATAGACTGAGCCAAACACTGTTTTAATACTGGCCAGAACAGTGTTTTGGTTTTGGTTTTGATTTTGGTTTTTGGGCCACACCCGGCAGTGCTCAGGGGTCACTCCTGGCTGTCTGCTCAGAAATAGCTCCTGGCAGGCACGGGGGACCATATGGGACACCGGGATTCGAACCAACCACCTTTTGGTCCTGGTTTGGCTGCTTGCAAGGCAAACGCCGCTGTGCTATCTCTCCGGGCCCAGAACAGAGTTTCTTAACCATTTTCTGACCCCAGCCCCCTTCCACCTTTGTTTCCTTCCTGTGATTCTTCCTGACTTACTGGTTTGTCACCCAGTCTCAAGCTACATTTACCCTTGGCCTCCTTTAAAGACTTAGGTTTTAGAGAAAAGGACACGTGCCTTTCCAAAGAGATGATTATCTCTTCTTTAAAAAAGGAATGTAAATTATCACTCCTACTTTAATTTCCAAAGAATAAAAGCTGAATTATCAGGGGCCAGAGTGATAGTACAGCAGTAGGGCGTTAATGTGTGCACCACTTGTGCCACCACTCTGGCCCCAACATGTTGATAATTTTTAAAGAATTTCATTATTAGGGGCAGCATTGTACAGAGGGTATGTCGTGCTAGGATTACACCAAGGTCGGCCACATGCAAGGCAAGAGATTTAACTCTGGGGGCCGGAGAGATAGCACGGAGGTCAGTGGTTTGAATCCCGACATCCCATATGGTCCCCCGAGCCTGCCAGGAGCAATTTCTGAGCGCAGAACTAGAAGTAACTCCTGAGTACTGCCGGGTGTGACCCATAAACCGAAAACCAAAAAAAAAAAAAAAAAAAGAAAAAAGAAAAAAGAAAAAAAAAAAGATTTAACTCTGCACCATGTCTTTGGCCCTTGTTTCTTTTTTTTTTTTTGCAAGGCAAGCACTGCTGTGCTATCTCTCTGGGCCCGAATGATCCCTTTTCAAATACACCAGTCCTTTGCTGAGTGATACTTGGGTGCTGGAACCCCAAATCCAATCCTGGCACCAGTTCTGCCAGGATCCACTCCCAAGCACAGAAGAATCGACCCAGAACATCCTTGGATGTGGCCATAAAGGAAATGATCAATACTACAATAGCAGAATATTTCAATTCTGTCTAGATTTTTAATATTTTAGTACATATAGATTAGGGGCTGAAGAAATAGTACCAGAGGAAGGGCAACAGCACACAGCTACACTTCCAGCTTGTTTGAAGTGAGTCCCACCAAGGGACCCCTTCTGAGGTCAGAACATCCCATGAGTACTGATGGAGGTGGCCCATAGCAAGCAAATTTTATGTAAGTACAAGCTTCACCATACCTTTTGGAGGCTGCAAAAGCCTGGAATTTTCAAACAAGTGCTTCTTTTTAATAGGCAAGATGACTGTGTCTTTCAGATCTGTAATAACATCATCTAGACCTGCAATATCACTCCAAGTAACCTGGTAAAAGGCAACAATAGCAACATGCATCTTATTGCAAATATTGAACCAAAATAAAAGCATTTCCCTCAAATGACAGGTTTTAATCTGATTAAAGTTTATAATGTATTCCTTTTGTTGTGGTTTGTTTTATTTCGTTTTGGGGGACCACACCAGGTGGTACTCAGAAAGCACTCCTGGCAGGCTTGAAGGACCATATGGGAAGCTGGGGGTACAACCCAAATCAGCCACGAGCAAGGCAAATGTCCTACCTCCTGTGCTATCTCTCTGGCTCTATAAAGTATTTCTCTATAATGTATTGTTTTGTAATGTGATATGAAGTGAATGCTGTAACAGTGATTTAAAGAAAAAGAAAGATTAAGTTTTGGGACCAGAAAGATAGTACGACAGGTAGGACTCTTGCTTTGGACAGTGTCAACCTCAGGTTCAATTCCCAGCAACACATATGACAACACATATGACATATGTTCCCATCCCCTTCAAATCCTTAATAAGATCACAGAGCATACATACATGCATGTTAAGAGGGTCTACCAGATGGGCAGCAATACTCATTTCATATTCTGAAAGCTTAACATTTTTCACACCAATTTGCTTCATTAGCTTTTCTGCCTGAAAAAGAAAAAGGAAAACAAAGCAACTTACTTAAATTTGAAATTTAGATGTTGGCACTTTGAAACAGTTATCTCTAAAAACTAGGCTCACTGGTGAATAGACAACTAAGGATTTTCCCTGCGGATATTCTAGAACCTTAGATCTCATTTCCTTTTGCCTTAATAAGATAAAAAGCTAAGGATCCACAAACGCCAGGACAATTTAAACCAACTCCTAAGAAATGATTTTGCATTTCATTTTTTAACAACAGGACTGAAAAGATAAAGAATTGGCAGCATTTCCAGAACGTCAAGACAGGTTCTTGTGCAGTGTCTGACAGAAAGAGCGGACAGGAGCAGCGGAAATGATGTCTGCACTAGGCGCAAAGTATTCGTGATTATTCGCTTACCGAATATTCGCAATAAAAAAATCACATTGTAAGAAAAAAAATCACAAAAAATTGCATTAAACATTGGCATACCCCGAACGAAGTATGTTTAATGCGATTTTTATTGTGATTATTCGGTAAGCGAATAATCGTGAATACTGCAATATTTGAAGGCCAGCGCGGGCCACAAAATGTTGCACGGAGGGCTGCAAACAGCCCGTGGGCCACGAGTTTGAGACCCCTGGTCTAAACTGATTTGTACCAGGTAGAATTAGATAAAATCTCAAGATTGAAAGACCAAAGGGGGAAGAATATCCAAAAGTGAATAAAAATGAAGAGTGACAGTGCAGTGGGCAGAGAGAGCACTTAGCTTGCATAAAGCCGACCAGAGTTCAACATGGTCTCCTAAGTGCACCAGGAGTGATTCCTAAGCGCAGAGCCAGGAGTAACCCTTGCAACATTTGATGCAGCCCAGAAACAAACAAAAAGGACAATAAGAGTTTCTTTAAATTTCCTCAAAATAGGTAACCAACTTCCTTCAAATTGGCATTACGTAATTTCAAATTGTTTTGCCCTTTTTAATTCCTAGCACTAGGTCTTGAGAGAAAATAAAGTAATTCTGAATGAAAAGTATACCTGTGGGGTCAAAGGGACTAAGACGAGTTCAGCACCCCAAATGAATCCCAGAACCCACCAAGAGTGATCTCCAAGGGCAGAGTCAGGAGTCAGTCCTGAGCAATGGTTGATGTGACCCCTCCACAAAAAAAAAACAATACTAAGTACACTATAAATTGTGGTGGTCGGGGAAAGGCACACCTAGCAGTGTTAAAGATTTACTATGGTCCCTATTCAGGGATTACTCCTGACAGTGCTCCAGGAACCATACCAGACTGCATACAAGAGTTAGGACTTAATTCTTGCATATATTTTTTAGAACCGGGCAAACTAATATATGGATTCTAAAAGAACAACAAAACATTTAATTAAAAATAAAAATGATAGGGCCTTAACAATAGCACAGTGGTAAGGTGTTTGCCTTGCACGCAACCAAACCAGGATGGATCCCGGTTCGAATCCCAGCACCCCCCCATGTGGTCCCCCAAGCCTGCCAGGATCGACTTCTGAGCACAGAGCCAGGAGTAACCCCTGAGTACCACCGGGTATGGCCCAAAAATAAACAAACAAGAAAGATAGGGGCCAGAGCAATAACATAGCAGGTAGGAAGTTTGCTTTGCACACAGCTGACCTGCATTCGATCCCCCAGCACCCCGTAAGGTCCCCCAAACCTGCCAAGAGTAATTTTTGAGCAGAACCTTGAGTAACGCCCAGAGCAACCCGGTTGTGTCCCAAAATCCAAAATTAAAAATTAAAGATAAAGGGCTGGGGATGTGGCTCAGCAGTAGAGCACTTGTCTTGCATGAGACCTGGATTCAACTATCACCCAAAAACCAAAGACTTAGGGCCAGAGTGATAGAGCAGCAGGAGGACGTTTGCCTTGCACATATTACTGGTTTTTTGTTTATTTTTTGGGCCACACACCCAGTGACGCTCAGGGGTTACTCCTGGCTATGCACTCAGAAATCTCTCCTGGCCTGGGGGACCATATGGCACAAACCACGGTCTGTCCTAGGTTATTGCGTGCAAGATAAACGCCCTACTGCTTGTGCCACCGCTCCGGTCCCCTTCTTTTTTTTGATGTTATAATTTTTATGATAACATTAGTTTATATGAATATATGTGTTTTAGAAGTTCTAGTTCATACCTCTTTAAAGTATATGTTACTACACTATAACTTCAAAATAGCAATATCCCGGGACAAAGAGATAGTACATTAAATAAGTCACTTGTCTTGCATTTGACTCACCCAAGTTCAACCGATCCCTTTGAGTACTCTTAACCCATCAGGAGTGATCCTGAGCTCGGAGCCAAGAG